>NW_027114818.1:309729-316432 GCF_000696795.3 Halyomorpha halys
TTTATTTTAGTATGTATGAGATCATTCATCACTATTACCTATTGCCCACAACTGGGCGGCAGATTGTAATATCTATCAATAAATGAATCTATAATAAAAATGCAAATAATTTCAAAATAAAGAAATATATAGAAAGAAGAAAAAATAAAATCACTAAATATTTATTTTATATAAGTTGAACCTTTCCAAGGTAGAATATAACTACTTAAAACAAAAAAAAAATGACTGCCTAACCATGGTTGGGGGTCAAAGTGGGATCCCCACTCAATTAAAAAAGTCAACACCCCAGGCCGGATTCGAATCGGCATCGCCAATAGATATCATATTAGTAAGACTATGTCTTAACCCCTGAGCTATAACGAGGATTTGAACATTATTACCTCTACAAACAGGTTTAAAAAACTTCAAAGCATAACTTTTAATTAGTCCTGTAAGATTGTATGTTAACTGAGAAGTAATAAAAAATTAATTTCTTTTGATGGAATAATGTAAAACTGTTTTCAAAAGACAATAATAATAATGAAAAACATTCCTTGGTCTAATAAGGCAAATGTATAAAAATGGCGACCATATACTTTTATGTTTATAACCATTAACTTCTATCAGTATTGGTAATGGCTTAGCTCCGTAAATTAGTAAGATTGAAAGGAATACACAAACCAAATTGTATAATGAAATAAAATTTTACCAGTTTTGAGTAATTTTCTAAGCCATATCTATATTTGCTGACACGTTCGGATGAATTTAGTGAGAAAGATAAGCGCATTTTATTACGGAGAGAAAAAAATGTTAGGCGTTGGTAGGAATAAATTACTTTAATTTGGGAGTAATTCTGGGGACATTCATGCTAGACTGTACCACCCTTCTTTCTCGTTTATAGTTCACATCCATTATGTTGAGGCATAGTCTTAGAGCAATTACCTTGAAGAAAGAGCAGTCCTAATTACTTGTGACTTAGCCCTCTCTTAATTAGTAAAATCCATTTAAATATATATATATATATAAATATACACATACATACCTTACATATAGATAGATAGATACCAGAATAACGTATGAGAGTGAATGTTGGAGGCTTCAGCCTGGTTATCCTATAGACACCCTTACACTAGGCTCTAGGGATAGTTAACATGGGGCTTTAAATACTGTGTTGATAAAGGATAAAACAGAAATTAAAATATTCCTGTAAATGGATGAGATAATGAAGAGAAAAATAACTGGTGGAGCTTATTAAATCCTTCTTGGAGAGCCGTTCAGTCTTCTACCAGTTACCAACAAGGAGAATCACGAGACTGATCCAACGGGGTTGCGCTCAAGGATCCGTTTTAGGTCTCCCATTATGGAATATCAATATGAATCCACTACTGGTGAATTTACGGGCAGCAGGATACACACCAGCCGCATACGTCGATGATTTTGGCGTGGGGATTGAGGCAAAGTCACGAGTTAATCTGGAAAGAAAAGCAGCAGAGGTTACTCTTATTGTTAAGCAATGGTGCAGTGAAAAGAAGCTCTACCTAAACTACTAAAAGACTCGACTCTTTTTCTTGAAAGGGAAAATTAGAGGCTTCCTTCCCATGGTTGTATTGGGGAATAAAATGATTTAACCATCACCAGAAGTTAGGTTTCTAGGCGTTCTTTTAGGTGAAAGAGGTAACTTTACCAACCATTTAAAGGAAGTAAAAAGTAAAACTGTTTTTTGCTACAGCTGCCTCGATAATATAGCAGGAACGAGCTGGGGCCTAAAATATAGGTGCAGAGAAATATTATACAAAGCTTCCTTCTTGCCTATCGCCCTCTATGCTGTACCTGCCTGGGGACAAAATCTCTCGTACGCACATCTTAAATTATTGGAACAGGCACAAAGGAGAGCTCTATTACTTGTTACTGGAGCTTATAGGACTGCGCCAACTTCAGCCTTGCAAGTAATTACAGGTCAACTGCCAATAGACCTTCGAATCCAGATTGCCATCGCCAAGTACAATATTAAGAAAGGCTTGCCGGCCCGTGGTGGGTCAAGTTGTTTCGTCAGCTCTAGCGGAAGATTTGAGGAAGTTTCTAGTAGAATCGACGACATTGTCTTATCAGAATGGCAGAGGAGGTGGGATAACTGTCCAACTGGAAGACTGACTCATGAGTTCCTCCCAGATGTCAGAAAAAGGGTCAAAAATGAATGGGTTGAGACAGACCACTGGACGGTGCAGCTTCTTACAGGGCATGGCAACATCAATTCAAAGTTACACTTCTTCAAAAAAAGGGACGATCCTAACTGTAACTGCGGAGCCGTGGAAGACGTAAAACATATTATTTTTGACTGCCCTATGTACACTTGTGCCAGACTCGCATTAGCAGGTGAGTTCTCCTTGCTTGATTGGCCGCCTAAGTCTCTAGAAGAACTCGTGGCAACTCCCGATATATTTGGGGCATTCAAAAAGTTTGCAAAGAAGGTGTTCCAAATAAAAACCTGATTACCAAACGATTAATATAATTAACTATATGTTTACAAATGTAACAATCATATGTACGTAACAATTCTATGTATACATAGCAGACCCACTTGAATGTAGGTAGGAAGTTACTGGAGCCCTGTTTAGTGGGAACAACTCTCCAGTTGCGAGGGGGGAGGGAGAGAGAGTAAAAGAAAATATAAAAGATAGAAAATAACAGATACTAATTGGATATAGAATACTACAAAATAAAACTAACCTGAAGAGCTCTTGTTAAAAATATAAATAAATAACGATGGTAGATTTAAGTGGTGATTGCAAGTGAATATTTGTTTCAATCAATATTGATACTTGTTAATTACCATTTGTATTATAATCTGGGCCATTGATACAGAAAGATGTATGAAAAAACGTGAGATACTTGCTGAAGTGAATACGTACAGATCCCCAGGGAGGGAGGGAGGAAGAGAGAGAGAGAGAAAAAGGAACATGAACATACTCTATAATATGGTTGATATAATAAAGGATAAAGTAAAACAATATTTAATATAAAAATTAATAATACAGAGAATAAAAGAAAATATAAAAGATAGAAAATAACAGAAAAATGATAAATGAAAATAATATAATTGCAGTTGTAAATTTTCATTTAAATGTTTGATAAAACAAAAAAAAACTTTGAAAGATAAAAATATATGAAAACAATAGAAAGAAAATATAATAGGAAAATAAGTGAGAATTAAAAAGATACTAATTGGATATATAATACAACAAAATAAAACTAAACTGAAGAGCTCTTGTTAAAAATATAAATAAATAACGATGGTAGATTTAATTGGTGAGTACAAGTTACTATTGGTTTCAATTAATATTGGTACCAGTTAATTACTATTTGTGGGCTATTGATACAGAAAGTATATGTATGAAAAAACGTGAGATACTTGCTGAAGTGAATACTTTAAGATTGAAAAAGATAGATATGCTGATAAGTGGAATTGATGAAGATAATAGATAGTGATGATGAAATAGAACTGAACGTAGTTTGACAGACTGATAAGTGAAAATACGTGAAGACGTGAATTGATACACTCCACACACTCTACTAGATAACTTAAATAGACACTGTTATCTCTAATCTAAACAGG
Organism: Halyomorpha halys; assembly: GCF_000696795.3. Taxonomy (NCBI): domain Eukaryota; kingdom Metazoa; phylum Arthropoda; class Insecta; order Hemiptera; family Pentatomidae; genus Halyomorpha; species Halyomorpha halys. The sequence goes on from NW_027114818.1 coordinate 313,322, forward strand.
TTGCCAGTGCAGTAGGTAGGAATTACCTCTGCTTCCAATTACTTAATTAATGATTTTTATTCTATGTTAATACATTTATAGAAATATTTAATTTCTATTAATTTCAATAGTTAATCTGGGCGTCCATTGGAAAACCAGGCTATGGCTCAACAGTGATTCTCAAATTACGCTAAGTTTTCAGGTTGCATTTTTCATCAAAAATTCATCTTCAAAAACATAAAAATAAAGATCTGAATCTTCCTAGATCAATTCTTACCAAAAACCATAATTAAAAACACCTTAAACGCAAAATCTGCTAATACAACCTTTATTAGAAATTAAACCACTAATTATAAAGTCTAAAAAGAAGCCATAAACAACCGCACAATAGAAATATGTAATTAAGAAAATTGTTCAGTGTTACATTGGTGTCCAATTATTAATTCCAATGGGAGTCTTGGCCGAAAAAAAAAAAATAATATACCCTCTTAAAATGCAAATTATATTTAAATTTAAATTTCAATAGTTACTATTCATCCCTCTTCTTTCAGTCCGCTGGTGTTCCTCAGGGTAGTATCCTCGGTCCCATCCTCTACACTATCTATACAGGAGACATCCTAACCAATCCTAACACTATCCTCACCACGTATGCCGATGACACATGAGTGCTCGCTGTTAATAATAACCCTTTAATTGCATCCCAAACTCTTCAATCCCATATCATAGCCCTCGAAGAATGTTGTCGTAATTGGAGGATTAAAATAAATTCCAAAAAATCCTATCAAATTACCTTTATCCTACGTCGTAAACCTACTGACTGCCCTACATTACACTTAAGTAATGTTGCCCTTACCCCTGTTCCTACATCTGGACAAACGACTAACCTAGAATCCTCACACAAGACTTCGATTATTACAGCACTTAGTAGACAAACGGTCCAAACTTCCAATTCATTACATAAGACTGATTTACACGATAATTTGGACGTACGGCGTTGAGCTTTGGGGCTCCACTAAACCTTGGAATTCCTCTCGTATCCAATCCTTACTATAAAAATCCTTCGTAAAATCCTAAATGCTACCTACTTTGTCACAAATAAAATCATCCACAAAGACCTAAATGTACCATTCGTAACCGATCTAGCCCAAACCAGATATCAATCCTTCCATTACAAACTCCCTAAACACTCAAACCCATTAGTTTCTAATCTTGCTTCCTCTTTTATTCCGGACAATCCCCCGAGGCGTCTGAAAAGAAGATGGCCTCTAGACCTTATATTGTAAAAATATTTTTAGAGTGCTACCAATACCATTGGGTAGTTTCTCTACATGCTTGTACCATATCATTATGATTTCCTCAAATTTACTTGATGTATTTATTGATATATATTTATGAAATATTACAATTTGCCACAACAAGAAATAGTGATATGTGATCCTATTTATACCAAAATAAAAATTATAATAAAAAGTACGAGTTTTATACATTTATATATAAATAAAAATGATAAAATCTCAATATTTATGAGGACATAAAGATGAAATGAAATGAACATAATCATACTATGTGCATGAAGAAATAAAGAGTATAATTCAAATTTTGAATTAATAATAATAAAATTCCAAAGCCTAGATTTTAAGGTGAATAGCATTGGTTTATGGTTGTGTGGAATAAATTAATGCTACCCACACAGAGTAAAAAAAAAATCAAATACATGAATGATAAATTTTGAGTTATGTCACTCTAGTATTGAAGGAGCGACGTACTAATGTGAATTATTTTGTTTTCTTTTCTTTGGTAATTACAATTTAGGTTATGTAAACTCCAACTGATGTTTACTGTATGTACTGATGTAATTAGGATTGACAGGGTAGAAAAGGACAAAGGATAATATAGAAGATGAAATTGGCTGAAATTCAGTAATAGGAGGGAAGGAGCGTGAAGAAGAAAGCTCACATCTTCTTCAACATTTTCCGAGTTATTTAGCAGAAGGGTCGGCCTCTATTAGCCAGCCCAATTTATTTTAGGGGCCATCCAGGGGCCTCTTCAACAGCTCTCAAAAAGCTGTCTCTTCCTTATTCAAGGGCTTCTATAATGTAATAATAATAAATAAATATCATATATGCATTTTAATAATACGAGTATCATTATAGTGTATATACATTACATAGAGTGTTTCAAGAGGAAATTTCAGTAATTAAGAACAGGGTTTCCACTCTGTAAAATAAAAGAAACAAAAAAAAAAATGAACCGACAACCCAGTAACTATTGTTTTGTCTTTTATTCCACAACTTCAAATGTACATCATTGTTCATGAATTTTTTTCCCTTTGAGGGTAGCATTGATTTATTCCATACAGCCATATCTTTATTCACTGTATTCTATGAAATGTATTGTAGAGTTTTTCCAATCCCTTCATTACTGATATTATTTATTGAGTTTACTATATTTATATTACTATATTATATTGAGTATACTTTATTCACTGTATTCTATGAAATGTATTGTAGAGTTTTTCCAATCCCTTCATTACTGATATTATTTATTGAGTTTACTATATCTATGGGTTTCACTTATTTTTCCACAGTCGGCTATCTTCACTACCTAATAATCCTCCTTGACGTCTGAAAAGAAGATGGCCTCGAGATCTTCTCCTTTAGAAATGTTTTTGGAATTCTATCAATGGGTAGATTATCATGTCATAATATTACTTACAGCAAATTTGTATTTATTGATATTTACAGTTGCAAATGTTAATAAATAAATTTAAAAAAAAAAAAAATATTTCGGTTTCCAGGTCATTTATCTTCCTGAAGGTTACCAGATTGGGTCTTAACCTGTAGCCATCCTGCGTTTTCTTGGGCCCATAGATTCTTCTCAGGATCCTTCTCTCTATTTTCAGTAATTTTTCCAAGCTATGAAGACTTGTTGTCTCCATTCCGTATAAAATTACTGGTTTTATCACCGTGTTGTAATGTTTTATTTTTGCATTAGACGATAGGTTCTTTTTATTGTAAATATTGCCTGATATTTATTAACATATATATATATATTTTATTTATTTATTTTTTTTTTATCCCAATATATATGAAAATAAAAAAAGTATGCAATTTCATCCTCAAGTCTGGTGTA
>NW_027114818.1:316607-325158 GCF_000696795.3 Halyomorpha halys
TTTCTCTACAGGATAGAGAAAGGTGTAACAAATCCCATGCTCAGACCAATTACTTACCTGTCTCTGTTTTTATTTTCCTTCGTAGGAGAGCTCGTTGCTCCATTTTGAACGAAATTATTTTTAAAGTTCTCTCACAAGCAGACCGTAAATCCAGAAGGACGCAGCCACACAACGGCCCAGTATAAAAATAAGGCCTGTATAAATTCTACAATGGAATTTATACTCAAAATAAATCAAAGAGACCTCCCCTTCCTTTAAAATAGTTAAGTGTGTCCTTTATAATCCTAGGGAAAATTACTTGAGGAAACAAATTTTTATTTAGTATTTCCAGTTTGTTCTTCATTTATTCCACATTACGAAATAAAAAGGTTTAATTTTGTAATTAAAGAGAAATTATGTTGTTGTTTTTTTTTTCAATCTTTTAATAGGAATGGTTACTTCTAATTTTTTTTTTATTAAAGTCACTTTATTTGATTGAGGGTAGTGATTCTTTTATGGAGATTATTTCAATATCTTCATGAGAATTAAACAATTTTTATTTGTGTTTTTCCTTGTATTTCTATAGAATTGTAAAAATTAAATTAAATTGGAATAAATTCTCTGAGGATATCAAATTAAAACCACAAACACAATCAAATTAAATAATTAAGCAGCAATTTGAATACAACTAAATTGAAAACAGACGGGATATTTCTAACTAAACTTATTTAAACTCGAGCCCTACAGATTTTCATTATTCCATATATAAACCCATATACGAAAAGTTGAATCTCACTATTAAAAAATATTTAGAATTATTAATAATTCTGGTAACTCACTGAGGAAATTCCGGCCCCGATTCCAAGTTCGGGTTTGATGGGTAGTTATATCAGTCGAAAAATCGATCCTTAGGTAAAGCCCCTGTAGGGCGCACTCAGCCTTTATTAAGTAAGTCTTAATTGAAAGAAATAGCTGTAACTTGAGCATGATTCTAACACATCGATCCTATCGAAATGATTTATTTTCCCTTAAACATTTATGAAACTTTTTAATTTACTTATTTATATTTGTTTACTGTTATGAATATCATTTATTGTTTTGCCTATGTCATATTTGTAATTTATTTATTTATATTTTCTTTGTTTTTTAAATTTTATTTTTACATTATTGAAGATAATAAATACGATCTGACACGAACTAAGGGCATTAAGTATTAGAGTTCAAATATTCATTGACATAATATATACAGAAATAGAAGAATAAAGAGAACAATTAAAAATAAATAAATAAACGATTATAATATTATTCACTAAATTAAAAAAGAAGAAAATCAAATAATAATACTAATGAAGAAAGATAAAAATAAAATAAAATACTATCATGATTTGTATAAATAAAGATATGAATCTATTTCAAAAATGTAATAAAATAAAACTGATCAGATATGTATAAATAAAATAATAACAACTGTGTGAAAGAACTTTAGCCATTTACTCTGGTAACTTGATGGGAGAAGGTAAGCATTGAGAGAACTCAACAAATCACAAAAGGTATCGGGTCCAATGCCGTTTCAATCTTCGGGGAGGGGAGAACTGTAGGGATAGCATACTATTATTGTTATTCATTTTTGTCTAATACTTATTACCTTTGATTGTTACAGCATGTTAATATTTATACATATAAGGTCAGGGGCATGACACAATCGTGAAGCGCTGAGGTACTAACACCAAGAACTCAGGCTGTAACAGATAATATTTATTCTTCTAATATGATATTATGATATTTATTTCGCTTCTGTGGCCGTGAGTTAACTCTGTGGGTTCTGAAACCCTTCGGGGCCCACCTAATCACATAAACTGAGTACCCTTAATTGGAAGTAAATCTAGAGGTCGAGCACGATTCTGACAAAATCACCTACTTGTGCAACCGTTGGTTTAGTAGGAGTACTTCCTTACAAAGTATTGAATCCCTGATCCATCCTGGGATGTAGTGGCACAGGTATATATACATTCCTAAACATTAAAATACTAAAATCATCTTAACAATTGAAGATGGGTTGCACAGAAACAGTGATAGTTGAACATAAAACAAATGAAAAATAGAACAATTTATTATTATATATCGTTATATAAGTTATCTATATAAAATTGAATTTTTATTTGTGTCGATACTATTAGTATATAAGATATTAGTATATAAGATACTATATAAGATAAGATATATAATGAGTTCTCGTAAAGAGAGGAAATACATACCTCCAATTTATTCAGATAAATGGAGGATATGAACCGGAAGTAGTCTATCTCATCCCGATGTATGGGCGGATATATTTACAGCGCTAGGAAATACGCTGGACTAGAACGAATTCTATCAAAGGAAATGTAAATTTGTTCAAAAAGAAGATAGAATACCATTTTTCTTGTTAATATAAGTATTTTTCAAGCTAGGAAATTTCTTTAAATATTGGTTCTGTAATATAAAAGTATTATGATTTTTGATATTAATTCAGGGGTGACGGTAACAGCGTGGTAGCGCGCCTGTCTACCTTTCCAATGGTTGTGAGTTCGAGCCCCGGCCCTGACCGGGAATGTTTCAAGCATTTAATTACATGATACTCACTCACAGCCTCCCCCCGAACATCTGTGAGACCCGTTGGCCAAATGGTGGCATTCACAAAAATAGGCGTGGGAGTGACGAACCCACCCTAAAACCTCGTCAAAAAACGCGCGGTGTAATTCCGTAGTACATTGCGCAAGGCCTTGGACCTCCACTTCTGTCGTGGCAGAAAAAAAAAATTCATGTGATAATCATGTTCCACTAGATCTTCCTATATATTTCTTATTCATTTGTCTTCGACGTTTCAGAGTCATTTTTCTACCTCGAGGGCTACTTCACCTTTAGTTTCCTTGCTAATTTCATCCCTTTATGTTTTTCCCTTATCATTTATCCTAATTTTATATAGAATTTTTTTCATCTTGAACCGTGTGCACTATCACTTTACAATGGAGTGTTCCCTTCCCTCCATTCGAGAATGAAAAAGATTAATGAAATTCACTTAAGAAGAGAACATTCCTAAGCGTTTAAGTAGATCGCTTAAAAATTTGTTATAGACATAAATATAACATACAACAATATAAAATTATAAAAACTTTTCTTTTGAGGTTAAATGACTTCCAATTTAATGAAATTTCTTTAATAAATTATCACTACATGGTACAACGTTTCGGGACCACTGTCCCATATTCATGCACCTTAAACCTCATAATTTCATCTAAGAAATCATGTCACAATTTATGCATCTTCACCACTCCTTAGCACAGCCATTACTCTATAATTCTTACTATCTCTAGTACTTTCTAGTAAGAAATATAGAGATGAAGGTGAAGATGCACAAATTGTGACATGATTTCTTAAAAGAAATTATGAGGTTTAAGGTGCATGAATATGGGACAGTGGTCCCGAAACGTTGTACCATGTAGTGATAATTTTAATAGAGAAATTTCATTAAATTGAAAGTCATTTAACCTCAAAAGAAATTTTTTTAAGAATTGACTCACCAAACTTCCTACAGAGATAATCCAGATATAAAATTACATTGTGATAACAATAAATATCATTACAAAGTAATTTTATATTAAACAATTAAAACTATATTAATCTAAGTTTAGGTTTCCTTAGTCCTTTTGATTAATATTTAAGTAAATATGTATTTTATTAGTTAATCACAGGAACTTTGTAACAGGTATTTGTAAAGGTTTTTTTCATTTACTGAAGAATGTTTTTGTTATCTCATCTAACCACTGCAAATTCAGATAAAGAGAAATGAGACGGCAGACCCCTGGCAACTTCCCCAAATAGTCACTACACGCTGGAAGGAGGAAAGCAGGTACAGTGCTAAGGCCCAACACTCGTCAAACTTTTAAAGAGTTGTCCGAGATAAGTTGGCGCTATATGACCGCAAGAGATTAACTCGCCGAGGCTTCGAGGGAGTGAGAGCCGGTGGGGAGGAGTTATTCCGAGCGGAAGAAAACTGAGTTAGTCCGAGTCGAGAGTTTTATCAATCGTCTTTAACTCCACTTCTACTTCAAGTTCTAATCTCATCTCCTTCCTCCTGTCCCGATAAAACCTAGCTCCTTCTCGAGAGAACTTAATACCTAACATATCACTCACATTTATACATATACACACACACACATGTGTATCATTATACATAATGATAAATTTTCATCTTAAAGTGAATATGTTTATTTAAGGAATTTTCTCAACTAATTATTAATGGGAGCGGGTCGTCAGTGGTAAGGCCCATACTCACTCCAAGGACCTGGGTTCAATTCCGGCTGTGGCAGATAACTACTTTCTGTTATTACTGTAGCCGCGATTCAGCACTGTGGGTTTGGGAGCCCTATGTGAACTGGATAGCAAAAATTAGCTAAAAAAATGAGGTCGAACATGATTCTCACCAAATCACCTCCTTGTACAGCAGTTGGTTTGTATACTACCATACAAAGTACTGCACCTCACTGTAGAGACACAGATTTTGGGAGGGGGTTGCTATATGGCTATTGATTAATAATGTTTACAATTATTATGATACGTACGCGACATAGATTAAGTTAAATAAATAGAAACCTTACCACTGTACAATTTTTTTATAACTGAATGTACCTCGTACAAGGTTTAAATGATACAGAACTAAATTGAGACTGATAGGTGGTTATAAGTGTGGTCGCTTTGGTTTTTCCATACTCTGTTATTTCTAGAAAGTCTTCACTCTACTTGCATTTTAGGAATTTATTATAAGTGTAGTTAATTGTGTCTGATGTATTTATAAAATAGGATAAATTTTTTTTTTATTCATTCGTTTAATGTAATTTACAACTGCACAAAATATTAAATACAATAAGTAGATATGTGGAATATCTCATTTAAACTTGAAAATCTTGGGAAGGAACCACCCATTTGTAGTACTTCAAGCATTTAAATTAATAAATAAATTAATATTTTAATTAATAATAAATTAAATTAAGTGCTTTTTTGTGAAATAGCCACCTGGAATTAAAAAAGATAAAAGGAAATAGCATTCGAAAAATCATGAAACTGAAAGTGAATTAGTTAAAATATTTTAACATGTTTCAGTTCAACTAATATTTATTTATTTAATGTGATTTGCAACTGTGCAAAATATTAAATACAATAAGTAGATATGTGGAATATTTTATTTAAACTTGAAAATCTTGGGAAGGAACCACCTATTGGTGGTACTTCAAGCATTAATTTAAATTAGAAGGTCCCATGGCCATCTTCTTTTCAGACGCCTCGGAGGATTATCAGGAATTGTTAAGGATGAGTGATTAAGGACTAATGGGTTAGGTTGGGAAAGGATTAATATGAATTTAAATTGGTACATCTGATTTTTGGTTAGTAGGCCAATTCTTACATTTTTCTATAGCGTTCATTTCTTTTATATTTCATTTGAACTTTCTTTTATTTATTTTTTCCAGTATATGATTTTTGAACATTAAATTTGTATTTAGGTTCTGTTTGCATGAAATGTGTGGTTAGAGCTGTTTGGTGTAGTTCTTAAGGTTTATTTTATTATATCAATTCAACTGAATTTTTGTTGGAAAACTCTTTATTTTGTATATTGTTGAAATGTTCTAAAATATGATATTCCGCAGTACATTTATATTCTATATTGGATTGTAGCTCCAATGTTGTTTTTATTGTCTTTAGGTTGTGATCCTTTTTGTATCACTATCAGTAACACTACAGCGTAAACTGGGGCAAAAAATTTCCTGAAACTTTAAGAGGTCCAGAAAATAATTTTAGTTATACGTCTTCCACATAATTTAGATAATCTAATCTAGAGAACGTAATAATAGAATATTTTGCAATTAACCAAATACTCTTCTGGAATATTTTTCTTTTTTTTAGCGATTTACATAAAACAATTTTCACATTTTTATATAAAATTTAAACTATTGTTTGAAACTGGTTTATTATCAATTATAATAGAAATATCCATTCAATTGCAACATGTCTATTTTCTTATTACTCCATTCCTACGTTTCGGCCGTCTCAAGGACAACATGTTTATATAATTACAGCTACAATGTTATTAAAAAGTAGCTGGGTATTCTACCTCTGTCAAAATCTAAGTGTATCAATCAATTTTATCCACTAATTAACATTATTTGATTTATACCTTTAATTACAAACTCATCAATCATAATATATTGTTGATAGTGATTCATAGTGTTGTAATGGAAAGTATTAATCGAATAATATTTGTAAATTAGTGTATACAAACGTATATAAATATATGTTGACAAAGGCAGAATTTTTGCTAAGTATTTCTCTGAGATACCATCTCCCATATTCCTTGGAAATTCCAATTTTAAAAAATATTTATTTTTGATTATATATAATATTAATATTAATTCTTGATTATCCTATCAATAAGGATGGTATATAAATTGTATTTTCTTACAAATCACAAGATGCCTAATCGTATCGCTTTGAACCCAACTCTGTGGCAATGATTCGATGTCTATTTTTAATTTTATGATTAATGACACCTTGAACGAGGAACATTCTTTATTGCATTGATGCAAGAAAGAATGCAATTCAAGAATAAATTGCACAATTTTAGTCAATTAATTAATCGGTACTTGTTTTAATATTTGCATAATTAGTAATTAAGAAATTAAATCGTTAATTGCGACAAATAAGGCTTATGAGACCATATAAGACTGTTTATAAAATAAATTAAACTATAATTCACTAAATTCACTTTGAATAGCTCATTAATACGCTGTTATAATTTTGTCTTTACTTGAACTAAAATCCATAAATTTCTTTAATCCTGAAGTTATTAATATTTATAATCCTGAAGATCCGAGGAGCGTTTCAATGCGGACTTTTTCGTAAATACTCGACTTCTTTCAAAGGAACGTGTCCTTTTGAAACGGACTTAAAAAAACCTTTACCGACACAAGTAGCCCGGACCGGCCCAATCAAAATATATTCCTACACTCACAAAGTCCCGCATTCAGGTCTTGAAAGACTGACCACGCCAGGGGAGGAGTGAAAGGGAGGAGAGGAATAGAGGAATATTTTTATTAAATTACGCTGAAGTTAAATTTTGGTCACTTTTAATATCCTTGAATCGAAGGGTTCCTCAGATTCCTATACTTATTTCCAAACACTTGAGTATCCATTTCGCGCAGGACTACATACAACATGTTATATATATATATATATATATATATATGTACAAAGTTGGAGAATCGAATATTCATTCCGTAGAACTGTATAATTAAGATATTCCTTGTAGTAAATGTTCAGGGACATTACCCAAATTAATTGTATGTTAATGGCATCGCTGGTGGTTGCTATAAATGGAGAGGAATGTATTTGATAATTTTTAAAATAAATGAAGAATGGTGATTTAGGTAGCAAAGCCTCTATTCTTAATTTAATAATAAGACGCGAGGTTATATGCAGTTTTGCCAAAATGTTGTACTATAGAGTTAGCAATTAATTCTAATTGTGGATTGTGGAACATGAAGCTATAAGTGGTATAAGATATAATAATAGATGCTTTAGTTTATTTGTGTTGAAGATGTAAGTTACATGGTGAGCTATTGACATCTTGAAAGTGCATATTCTTCTTCTCTTCTTTTGCTATTTTCTCTCTTTCATCCTGCTACTGTCTCTTTGCCTTATGGGGTGGTACTTTATTCACTTATAGTGAATTGTTTATCTCAGCCATTAATGATGCGGCTCTTCAGTTGCTGTTCACTTGTTTATTGTAGAGACCAAGATGGTTACCCAAGCCTACTACTTCTTATATCTGCCACTAGATGCCATCGTGAATTTCAATTAAAATGTGAGGGAGGCGGCATCTTTCTCAAGAACAAGAACTATTACGTAATACGATACCTTCAGTGCAAGGCTGGAATCAAGCTGGTGCAACTGCAAAGTTGCTGAGGTGACATCTGGGCCCTTTTCATAATGAAAGCTAATATACAGTATTAGTGAAATATACAAGTATAGAAACAACGTGGTAATTACACTAATACTAAAATTTTTTCATAGTAAGGAGGACTATTAGTGATATTACAGGAGTTAAAAAGTACTGAAGTACAAGTTACTATTGTACAAGTCAGTGTAATTGTATTATGTTAAATCGACAAGACTAACAGTATTAGTTTGTACTTTATTATGAAACAGGGCCCAGAATTCATTCAGCTACAACGCCCATTTTTTTTTTATTATGGGAGTTACTAACTTATTCTAGTGGGGTTGCTATAAAATAAAAGTAAACCACCTAGACCAGATTGTAATTTTTTTAAGACTCTCTTCCTGATCATTTCTGACATACGGAAGGGTACCATCCTATTCTGACCATGGTTTAAGGTCGTGATTTCTTTTTTTAGGACCACCACCTAAATACAATTCGACCCCCCAGGCTGGATTCGAGCCGGCTCCACTTCAGTTTCGAAGTTGCAAAGGCCTATGCCTCAACTTTCTTAGCCACAGACAGCTCACCCAGATTCGAGCCGGCTCC
>NW_027114818.1:325643-326774 GCF_000696795.3 Halyomorpha halys
CTTCAGTTTCGAAGTTGCAAAGGCCTATGCCTCAACTTTCTTAGCCACAGACAGCTCACCCAGATTCGAGCCGGCGCCGTTTCAGACTTTTGGCTGCCAAGGTAACGCTCCACTCTATCCAGTCATTTCTGATATACTGTTGAGAGAACCTATCTACAGGTAACCGGCCTATTGTAACCAGGTGGGAGGGTCAAGTTTCTATCCTGTGAGGTCGCCGCTTCAATACCCTAGGTTGGATTCGAACCGGCCCCCCTGCTGATGTTATTAAGATGACTCCTTAACATACGTTGCTACAACGACCAAAAAAATGTTGGCAACATTTCACATTGGAATATTTAATATTTAGGCATAATATATTGTTACACACAAGGTATTTACACCACAATTTTATTAAATAAAAATACAACTTTATAAAAGTAAAAAAAAAAAAATTAAAATATTTATTTGAAATCACAAAAAAGGTACGCCTTCATTCTGACTAACGCAATACATGCAGTTTGTGCACTGCACCCTCTTAATTGGGCCATAATGTGTTATTTTATGGTTGTTAAATTTAAAAAAAAAATCTGGAAAATGAAATTTTAATGCTACATGAATTTCAACAAATAGTTGTTCAGCACATTAGGAAATTTCTTATCTATATATAAAAGGGAATGGTTGAATCTTTGTCCACAATAAACTTTTGAATTACTGGACCGATTTACGTGTTTTTTTCCAAAATGTTCCCTTTTGCCAAGGGAAGTTTTAAAGATAACGAAATCCCTGAATTCTCGATTAGAAAAAATGTTATGAAAAAAATTAGGCGTTTTTGGTTTTTAGCTCAGAAAGTATAAGCTTTTTCACTGTTATTGTACATTATTCGATTCGTCCTTTCGGAAGAATAACAGAAAAGCATTACTGACTCCATTAAGCAATATTATATTTTCGAAAAATTAAGAAAAAACTAATGTGGCTCGGGGTAAAGTAGATCAGCAAATGTTTTTTAGAAAAGAGCATTTCATATTCGTTTTTAGTGTCACCCCAATGTACTAAATATTAAAAATATTTTCATATCGATTTATTTGGAGTATATGTTTTTTTTCTCTGGTGACTATTGTTCATATCGATTTATATGGAGGATATGTTTTTCCT
>NW_027114818.1:327041-330252 GCF_000696795.3 Halyomorpha halys
ACTATTGTTCATATCGATTTATTTGGAGGATATGTTTTTCCTCCGGTGACTATTGTTCATATCGATTTATTTGGAGGATATGTTTTTCCTCGGGTGACTATTGTTCATATAATCGTTCATAACTCCACATTTTATTCGATTCGTCCGTTCATAGAGTCGTAGTCTTTTTAGTACTAGCACAGTGAGTAGGTTCATCTATTTTCGAAGAATAAAAAAAAAATATTAATTATTCCCTTAAGGGTTTCTTGCCGTGATAAAAACGAATGTCATCGGATATATTTATTTTATTTATGTTACCAAATCATAATAATAAAGTATACGTATATGTTTAATTTAACTAAATACAATAATATAAATCAAATTATCAATTGTCTTCATTAAATTAGCTATATTCATCCTCAAATATAGCAATAGCGAAGCATTGCCGGGTCAACTAGTTAATTATAAACTAAAAATGTCTAAAGTTACTCAAAAAATAATAAAAATACGTTAATTTTTGATTTTCTAGAAAATGTTAAGTACGAGTTAATAACACAAATAAAACTACTCTTATTCCTAAACATGTGAGAAGTTAATTATCCAAGCTAACAGGGAATGGCGAAATTAATCTAGCACTAAAACAAATTAAATTATGATTAAACATGTCTCGAACCAGAGAGGACAAACATATATTACAAGAGCTTTATTTGAGTTATTAGTTAATTATCAAGAGCAGAACTGTTTAATCTCAAAGTCCAATAGCAGGAGAAGTTAAATGTAACCCTCAATTCAAAATGGATATTAAAGCGTTTAATCAAAATTAAACATGATATGAAATTTTCAATGAGCAATTTAAAGGAAAGAAATTCGGAAAAACAGAAACAGTTTGGACAAAACAAAATCTAAATATTTAGGTAAATGCTTAAAAAATAATATGTAGTGTATTTTCGTCCCTAAAGTAAAAACCACATAATGTCGTGTGTTACCTAGGGCAAAAAACAAATTACGAGGGACAGTAACAAAAACAAGTTTATTTTATTGCAAAGTAACCAAAATATTCACAACACTTTTAACTAACAGTTATTTATTTTATTTTTTTACACACCATCCAAAATCATTTGTAATAATTCATCGTTGATTTCAATCATAGTTGACCGACCAGATAACATCGTTAAAATACACAAAAGGGAATTGTTCGAATGTATGTCCACAATAAACTTTTGAATTACTAGGCTGATTTACAGGCAGAATTTTTAGAAAAAAATTAGGCATTTTTGGTTTTTAGCTCAGAAAGTATAAGATTTTTCACTGTTATTGTACATTAATCGATTCGTCCCTTTCGGAAGAATAAGAAAAAAAAGCATTACTGATTCCATTTAGCAATATTATATTTTCGAAAAATTAAAAAAAAAAACCTAATGTGGCTCGGGGTAAAGTAGATCAGCAAATGTTTTTTTAGAAAAGAGCATTTCATATTCGTTTTTAGTGTCACCACAATGAACAAAATATTAGAAATTTTTCATATCGATTTATTTGGAGGATATGTTTTTCCTCCGGTGACTATTGTTCATATAGTTGTTCATAATTCCACATTTTATTCGATTCGTCCGTTAATAGGGTCGTAGTCTTTATAGTACTAACACAGTGAGTAGGTTCATCTCTTTTCGAAGAATAAGAAAAAAATATTAAGTATTCCCTTAAGGGTTTCTTGTAATTAATTAATTTGTAATTAATAGGAAGTTTAGACCGTTTGTCTAGTAAGCATTGTAATAGTCTCTTTTCAGTCTTGAATGAACTAGGAATCCTAAAATAAAAATATTTAAAGTCACAGGGAAATTAAAATTTATTATCTGAAATTTCCGCCTTCCGCGGTGGTAAGTAAATGTTTTCTTTTCACTAGATTTTTTAATTTTACTGAACTAGCAGTAGATTAATTAGTTAAAATTAGTAATTTTACATCACACGTCACGAAGTTAACATTAGTTTGTAGGATCTAGACTAATATGATGATGACTAAAAGTTCACAACTTAGTTTAATTAAAGTTGACTTGCGAGAGAGAGAGGGGCTTTGTTTCAGAATCTTTCCAAAACAGCTTAAACTTGGAAAATATTTTACATTATTTCAATTTACATGCAAAATTTCCAAACCCCTTTCGTAGGCACTAAAATAATTTAATTTTCGATAAGGTTCATTTTTGTTTCCCAATTAGGGAGGCCGTGTGGAAAAACAATATCGCAGATTCGCTTGAAACGTTATTTTGTTTGTTATAATTATATTTGGGGAAAGTGTGTGGGCCCAGGGGCAGCCTTGTTTGCTCCCAGTTCGAGATAAGATCACACGCTTGCAGAAAGACTATTCTTATTTACGACGAGCCATGGGCAAACATTTGCTTGTTGGTGTGGAAAGTCAGCAAAACGTTATGGGAAATATAATAACAAGGCTAATGTTATGGTAGTTATAGTTTCGATTAAAGTGAAATAAAACTATATTTGAAAACAAATAGTATGAAGTAGATTGTAGGAAGATAGTCCTGGTGGCATCAAAATAGAAAAAGAAAACTATTTATTGTTAACCAACGTTCTGCCCCACTTTGCAGGGTTTCATCAGAGCTGTCGAATTGAAATAAAGATGATAATCGTTATCATCTGTGTTTCAAACTGGTATTAGTGATATACTGATGATAATGTTATACTGGCAATAATGCTAAACTGATGATAATGCTAAAATCGTAATAATGTTAATCTACCAGTAATTCTTTTTTTTTTTTTAATAATTTATTTATTGATATTTACAACTGTATACATATATACACTTCAAGTAAATTTGCTGTAAGTGATATTATAACATGATAAAAACATGTGGAGAATCTACCCATTGATAGAACTCAAAAAAATCTTATCTTTCTTATAAGATTCATGTGGATCAGTCTTTTGTAATGGATTGGAAGTTTGGACCGTTTGTCTAGTAAATGTTGTAGTAATCGGAATCGACAAGCAGTTTCCTGTATTTTCAGTCTTGTATGAGGATTCTTTCAGTCGTTTGTCTACATTAAGTCCTATGTCAGTAATTCTAAACTGGTATTAATGATATATTGTTAGTAATGCTAAACTGGTGATAATGCTAAACTGGTAATAATGAAAAACTGGTAATAATGCTAAACTGCTGTTAATTCTAAATTGTTCATAATGATAAACTGGTAATAATGAAAAACTGATGATAATAATAAACAAG
>NW_027114818.1:330302-331531 GCF_000696795.3 Halyomorpha halys
TATATTTATTTATTTATTGAAAACACCCACTCCTCAGAATAACCTACATAGAATCGCCAAAGCAGTGAAGTTAATTAGGACTGGAGGGGGTGGAGGGGAGGAGCAGAGATATGACATCAGCCGCCGTAGCGGAAAAAAAATCCTTTTTTTTAATTTTGTGCAGGATCTAATCCTCAGGACCGATTTAATTAAATTCAAAGCAGGAACTCCCTCCTTGCCTCCTCTTCCAGGACTGCTTCGGGGAAAAAATAACTGGAAGGTTCTATTTACTTGATCGCCTATTGTTGTGTCTCTGCTTAATGATTAAAATCTGATAACAGTTAGCTGAGAAGTATACAATTATTCTTAACTATTAAATAAATAATATTTACACTTTTCCTTTATAGAACTTTTTTATTTATTACTAATTACATATTTCCCCAATGCTATGACAGATAACTGAAAAATATTGAGGTGCAAAATAGTTTTTTGTTACTATTTTGATACCTTTATTAACCGCCACCCGGACTATCTGCCTATAAAGAACTTACAAATAAATGATTAGTATATATTTGTATATGATTTTTCGTTTGTTTTTTTTCTAAATATAATATATTATGTCAGGCTAATTAATTGGTCTAAGGTTGAGTGTTGGGCGTTTAAGTGCTCCTTAGTATGTTGTGATGGAAAATAGGTTTCTATACTCTTAGTACAAGACCTGGGAAGAAAAAAAGGCAGTTATCTCATCCTGATTTTTGATTACTTTAATGAAAACTATGTATAATTAATAGTCAAAATTGATGAGTCTGGCAAGTATAGAAAGGGACAATAAAAAATAGCACCTGTTTCAAAACCATAACAAAACATTAAGTTTTCATTCGGAGCTCTGTATCTTAAAAAAATACCAACAACACTAGAAAATCTAAGAGCACATTATTTAAAGAAGAGTAAATTTGCTGAAATAATAGCCCTAAAAGGGATTTACGTCCAATAGTTTTCGAGATATAAATTTTTAAAAAGCAAAATTTCTTAAGAATCTACTGAAAGATTAATAGTTAGTTTATTTATTTTATTTAGATAGTCAAATAAATAAATATTAGTTTTTTTGTTTATTTTAATTATTTATTTAATGTAATTTACAACTGTACAAAATTATACAATAGGTAAATATGTTGTATGTTTCATATACACTTGAAAATCTTGGGAAGGAACCACCCATTGGTGGTACTTCAAACATTAATTTAAATTAG
>NW_027114818.1:331961-335793 GCF_000696795.3 Halyomorpha halys
AGTGGTGTATTTAGAAAGGATACTGTAGGACAGGAGGGCAGAGGTTTACGACGGAGAGTAAAGGTGATCTGGTGGGATTTGTGAGGATTTATTTTGATTCTCCAGTTTTTACACCATTCTTCAATAGATGTTATGTGTGCCTGTAGTGTTTAAATATTAATTAAACTGAAATATGTTAAAATATTTTAACTAATTCACTTTCACTTTCGTGATTTTTTGAAGGCTATTTCTTTTTATCTTTTTTAATTCCAGGTGGCCATTTCACAAAAAAGCACGTTCTCAGATTAATTTTCGTTGCCCATTACAAAATAATTTTCCCTCGGCATTCCGCTTTATGAGCTGCTATTTTCTCAATTGAAACAAAGCTACCGTAATTTAAACGCCACCTAAATCGGAATATATCATCCCCGTTCAAAAAGGAAGGGGACTATTAATATGAAACTAAGGGAGCAGTGGCGCTGGAATATTTAAACAGAGCTGCCTTTAATCTCTTCCAGTTTGTATAAATGGCAGGGGGGGGGGCGATTATCCTGGAAGATACAGTGAGCATTGTCTTCTCCAGGTGATATTTCTTCAAGCTTCACCTTGCCTGATCGTCAACGTTACGATGTTAGATTGTTATAAAGTATTGTTCAGAAAAAAAACTGTTTTATAATAAAATTCATACTTATTGATATCTTGGAAGATTTCTGATTGACCGTGTTTATTAATGAAGTACAATACTAAATGGGTGTACTATTTTAATTTGAGCCAACGTTTCGACCCACGTTGCAGGGCTTCGTCAGGACCAAAAAATATACAAACACTTAACATAAGTAAAAAAAAAAAAAAAGTGGAAAATATTAAATGTATCATTAATAATACTACTTTATAGTAAGTTAAATTTCCTTTATTTTGAGTGTTGGCAGACATATGTGATTCTTATGGATCTAGAGATATATTTTTTTCAAAAATCCAACATTTTATACGAACAACTAGAAATTAACCTTTTGTGAGTTTATTTTGTCAAATATCATAAAAATTACTAGTCCTACAAAGATAAACATTATTAAATATTTTATAGTAAATTTAACTATTGCACCTTAGGATAGTATCCTTGGTCCTATCCTTTATACAGTTTTTACAGCTGATATCCCAACCCATCCTAACACTATTCTCACTACGTATGCCGAGAATTAAAATTAATTCCAATAAATCCCACTAAATCACATTTACCCTTCGTCGTAAACCTTCGTCTAGCCCCACAGTATCTTTTAATAATACCCCACTTATTCCTGATAAGCAGATCCGTTATACGACTGACATGGAATCCCCATACAAGACTGAAAAGACAGGAAACTGCTCGTCGATTCCGACTATTACATTTACTAGACAAACGGTCCAAACTTCCAATCCATTCAAAAGACTGATCTACATGACTATTATAAGGCCTATCTGGACATACGAAATTGAGCTATGGGGCTCCACTAAGCCATCTAATTCCTCTCTAATCCAATCCTTACAGTCCAAAATCCTTCGTAAAATCCTTAATGCTCCTTACTTTGTCACAAATCAATTCATCCATCTGGACCTCAATGTCCCTTATGTTGCCGTATGGCCAGGATCAGATGCCAATCCTTCCATAATAATCTTCCCAATCACCCAAACCAACTCGTTTCTAGCCTGGCTTCTCCTTCGCTGCCTAATAATCCTCCTAGGCGTCTGAAAAGAGGATGACCTCGAGATCTTCTCCTTTAGAAGTGTTTTTGGAGTCTATCAATGGGTAGATTCTCCACATGTTTGTATCATGTCATAATATCACTTATAGCAAATTTACCTGATGTGTATATATGTATATAGTTGTAAATAACAATAAATAAATTATTTATAAAAAAATAACTAGCTTTAATTTGCGCACTGGCAGACATCTGTACGTCAAATGGTTTCTGAAATGAAGTTTTTCATAAACCAAACTTATTGTCCGAACAACTAAAAATCAATTTATTTTAGCAAATATCATGAAAAATATTATTCCTACGCAGGTAAGGGTCATGAACTTTTTTATTTCATTATTCTAGCATTAAATTGAGTGCTAATAGACATCTATACGTCACATGATAGAGATTTCTCAAAATAAATAAACTTCAACTTACTTCTTTATTTTCCGTTAACTTTTGTTTTCTCAAATCTAGTTTTCTGTCTTTGCATTTACGGTACATTTTTAACCTTATAGCTTACGTAATATTTTATATCATTGTTTATTTTATATTTTATTTCTTCTTTTGTTTTATTAGTATATAATTCTCTTAATTTACTTTTTTTTATCCTATTACCTTACAATGTAAAAATGTTCTTATTTGTTTTTTTATCGTTCTAGCTCTGATGAAGCTCTACAAAGTGGGGTGAAACGTAGGAAAATAAATTGTTGTTAACTATTCTTGTTCCTATTTTGATCGCAACCCTGACCATATTATTCATTATTTGACACTATATGGTCAATTATTTATACATATAGTTAAATTTAACATCAATCCCATCAAATCACATTTACTCTTCGTCGTAAATCTGCCGACTGCCCTACAGTATACTTTAATAATGTGGCTCTTACCCCTGTAGATCAGATTCGTTATCTTGGACTACATCTTGACAAACGACTAGCCTGGAATTTTCACACAAGACTGAAAAGACAGGAAACTGCACGCAGATTCCGACTATTACAGCACTTACTAGACAAACGGTCTAAACTTCCAACACATTACAAAAGACTGATCTACATGACAATAATAAGGCACATCTGGACATACGGAGTTGAGCTTTGGGGCTCCACTAAACCTTCGAATTCCTCTCGTATCCAATCTTTACAATCCAAAATCCTTCGTAAAATCCTCAATGCTCCTTATTTTGCTACAAATAAAACCATCCATAAAGACCTAAATGTTCCTTATGTAACCGATCTAGCCCGAACCCGATATGATTCCTTCCATAATAAACTCCCTAACCACCCAAGCCCACTAGTTTCTAACCTTGCTTTCTCTTCCATTCCTGGCAATGCTCCGAGGCGCCTGAAAAGAAGATGCCCTCGTGACCTTATATTGTAAACTGTTTTTAGAGTTCAACTACTGAGTAGTTTCTCTACGCCCCGTATCATATCATTATGTCATTATCATCAAATTTACTTGTTGTATTTTTTATACAGTTGTAAATATCAATAAATAAATAAAAATAAAAAAAAGTTTAACATGGAATATATTTATTATATATCTACTTCAGTCTATTAGTTGTAGTATAGTGAGCAAAATTCAACAGGACTCCAAGATGAAAGGAATACAGGACACCTGGAAGAGGTAAGACGAGGATTTGAGCTCCTGTCTTATCTAAAATGTAATTTGACTGTGAAAGGGCACAAATATTGTAGTTGACAGTAGAGGCATAATTCCATGAGGACTGGCAGCCACAGCCCCAACTAACCATTACTAAATAAATTGTTCTGGAACATTCGACACCATCAAGCACTGGGAAGGCAAACTCTACAGTAGGCACTGTGTGTTATATTAATAGAGCTTCGCTGTATTTACTATAAATTGGAGCCTGCTGAGAGCAGCTCTTAATTATCTCGTATAGAGTGGAGCTTGGTTCGAATTAAATTAATGTCCAAAGTTGGATTGTGTTGTGATAATATTCAGTATCTTGCAATTAAGTTTCAAAAAATAGAATCAGAACCTCCAAAAACCTAATAAACGATCTCTATATCAATCATTTATCTAGTAGAATTTTTAGCTTTATAAATGAAAACGAAAATCAGTACCTCTACAACTTTTGATAGTAGAAGAGCCCAAGAGGAGAAAGAGGATTC
>NW_027114819.1:0-4949 GCF_000696795.3 Halyomorpha halys
AATATTTAACTCTTCTTATACAAGATTATCCACTACAAATTCACTATCATATAACAAACCATTTATCAAAAATTTGTATGATTTATTTAATAAATAATTACCTTGTCTCAAGAAATTGAAATAATATAATTAAAGTAAAATTTTAGTTTCTTGTTTGATTTTTGTTCATTATTGGAAATAATAATGAAAAATTTCCTTGCACCTTTGCTAATTATAGTGTTTTCTTTATTATTTTGTCTTAATTATATACATTATGTAAGCAACTTTCTCCTTTGTTATAATTATTGGTCAGAAAAAAATAATGAAATAAATAACATTAATTTATGTTAGTAGAATAGCGAAAACACAAAATACTGCTTGTACAACAACTAATTATTATAGACGCAGAGAACAACCCTTTTACGATGGTTAGTAAAAAATGTATTTCTAATCAATAATAATAACGTTTTGTACCCTCCATTAAAAATTATTTGTATTATTTAAAAAAAAAAATAATGATCCTGTAAATGAATCGGTAAAAAAGACAAATATATCCAAACAATTTATCGGAACAGTGGTTTTTAAAAGGTAGGAATAATCAGTTAAAGGGGAAAAAAGAGGATTTAAAGAAATAAAGAGCAAATACATTCATTCATTATTCGGTTGAAAGAGCCAAATAAAATAATCCTTATATCCACGGTCCAATGGGGCAGGTTTATTCAGGGGACTTCACTCAACAAATATTAAATGAAACGAGACCGAAATGGGTCGTTTCAACACCAGTTTTATTCTTCAGATCTTAATCATTGGGACTAATTTATTCCAAAACGTCGGCTTTAAACATTTAGGCGTTTTTATAATTCAGAACACTAAATGATTCAATATTCCACATTTTGAACTATATAATTGGTCCGGGGAATAGGACTAATTAATATTTTTTTCACTTATACAATATTAAATTTTTTAATATCTAATTTATAAAAATGATTATTTTATTGTTGGTACTTTATGCACTGCCATACCGTTTATCCGATTGCGATCGGGCTATTAGATAAATGTTAAAGGTTTTCTCGGGTTAGGATTATAGATAAAAAAAAATTATTAACAAAATTAATTATTTTTGGCACTAATAATACAAATATTTTTTTCATGGTTATAATATGCAAACCGATTTGTGTTCTTGCTGATGAATAAGATATGCGTAGTATAAATGGCAATATTATAAATTGTCAAATTTTCTAAAACAATAACATCAACTATATATAACGGACCAGTATTAACTATTATTAACGATCATTTCACCTGTTTATTAATTGATATCAAAGTTTCAATTGTGTTCAATTAGCACATATACATATACGCAATAGCGAAGCATTGCCAGGTCTAATAGTTATTTATAAAATTACCATACGGAAATATAAATAAAACAAAAAATGATTAATTTTCTTAACATAAAAAATAAATATTATTTTGATATCGATTTAATGAATTATCAATAGTTTATAGAGGTAAATACGATTATACTAGAATAACATGTCTTAACGCTGAGTTATGAAAAATTTTTGAACCAAGGAGTTAAGTTAGATGGTTTAAAATTTAAAATAAATACATAATTATATATAATACCTAGTTCCTTCTGGTGCCTTAAACTGCGTCCAAAGGCACATCAGTGAAGTAGGCTGATCGAAGGCTTTGTCTTTCACTGACGTCAAAAGCCTTGCCCTAATGCTACAAATAGAACTCTACTTCAGCTCATAACTAAGTTGAGGTATTTTCACACTAGTCATAAACTTTAACTATATGGAATATAAGAACAGTAACTATGTACTGTAAGAAGAGTGTATAATAAAAGTAAAGTAGATACTAAATTTTGCAGTGTAAAAGCAGATACTAAAAGTATAACAAAATCTGAATCAAATAAACAAGATTATTTAGAACTATAATAAAATGGATAAATATCTGACGTGTCCTATTACAAAACTTACCTTACCACTTTGGGCGCCTAAAAAATTGTTTTCTCAATTTTTGCTATTATTATATTTTCCTTTGAAGGAAATTCCATTATCTTTCAAAAAAGGATCTTGAATGTTGAAATATATATTTTTTGAGTTATTTAAAATATATATGTATATATATTTTCCCATAAATACTCAGTCTTAATGAGATACAGTGGAAGATTTAAGATTTTATTATAATGGATATTGCTATTATTTTTTAAATTGTAATCTTTATTAAAGTATTTTTAGAGTAGCTTTAAAGATAAATAATACAATAAATCAGAAACATTTTCTAAAAAATTATAACTAATAATTGAAACTTTGATAAAAGGAAATTGTTGACATGCCTTTGTTATTTGTAATGAGTTGTTCTTTTCATTAGTCATAAAATTAATAAATTAGGGACTTTAAAGAAAAGGCTATCTCAATCAAATAATTACTATGAGTTTACAATTATTTTCATGCAGGAGATTTATTTTATAATTATAAGGGATTATATTTATATTACGAATTTGATTCGCATATAAACTAATATTTCTAAAACCGATCTACTCAATATGGTTTAATAAAGAAGTTTGACTTTCAATAGTAAGAAAGCATGAATAGAATGGCTTTTGAAGAGCTCAAGAGAACCTTATTTGCTCAGCGCTCCAAACTGATGCTACGAGACACGAAAAATCCCTTTAGATGGACGTTCTAAGTCGGCCAAACAAATGACGGGGATTTCTTAAATTACCCAATTTGACGGTATTATGTTCATGGAACGGCTTACTTATTTAGGATCCGGTTAATCTTACTTGGATTAAACGTATTAAGTAACTGAAAAATTAAATTTTTATTTAGTGACGTACGGTACTTACAGCTTTAGTATTTTATTTATAGTGTGTTTTGACAGCGAGCACGGATTTAAACTAAAGAAACAAAATTATTATTAAAAAATTATGATTGATTAGTAGTCAGAAATAAAAAGTATTGATCTGTTATTTATCAAACTTTCGGGCTAAACTAAATTATATATTTACGTAACTCAATATTGAAATAGAGTTGGGTTGTAAATTAAGATCAGATTTTTTAAACTGTTAATTAACACAACCGACCAAGAAATATACGAGAGAGATGTGACCCCAATATTTGGGTTTTCATGGTTTCAATGGAGAGAGATATTGAAGGCAGTATTGATTATTATTAATAACTTAAATGTACACTGAAACGTTGATTATAATCAGTATTACTATTTAACCGAAATTACATCTGATCAGTTGTTTACTACAAATACAGGCAGTAAAAACAGTTAGAAAAGTATCAAGTCACGAGATAACCTGATTTTATTTATTACTTTATTATTTTTGTATATATTTTCAATACTTGTTATATATTTATTTTATATTAATTTTAATATAGTTTGTTCATTTTTTTTTAAAATTTATATTTGTTAATCTTTCTTATATTTTCTCATATGTCTATCACTATTCTATCCATTATTTTGTTGAAGGCACATTGGGTTAAAACCAAAATATGAAAGAGAAAATGAAGAGAAGGAAAAGAAAAAAGAAGATAAAAAGGGGAAAAGATGGAAAAGGAGGGGAAAAAATCATGAAAAAGAGAAAAAAAATTCATGTTCTAATGTTGTACACTACTAATGCTTGTAATTATTATTGTATACTTATATAAGCCTATTTATTGTTAGATTAAAAATATTGCCTGATTAGACTAAAATAAGTATGCTGTGTGACTAGCAGTCCAATGAAGTTGGGCATCACAACTTTATATTTATATTTTAATAAAGTTTTTCCCCTAGCTCCAGTTTAGTAAACTGATAGTAAATTGAAAATGTGTAGTAGACTTAAAAGTAATCAAAATAATAAATTAGCTAAAAGCCTAGACCAGTTAAATAACATATTTTGTTTTCTTGCGCCTTTTTTTTTTTTTTTTCACAAATAATACAAACCTCTAATTTAGAACAATTATGAATATATAACCCATATTAGCGCATACATTTTATTAACGCATAAACATGATTCAATGCCCAACTCGTATATAATTCAAATGTACAAATGTCATAAACAGATATATTCGTTATTTATATTTTTTGTTGGAAAGTATACAATCTAATTTACTATTATTATTTGTACAATACTATAAATTTTAAATATATAAGATATTAAATCAATATTGTATGTCGGTATGGATTTATTGAAGTATTTAGTTTTAGTTGAAACATTTGTGTTTAAAATTATAATATAAATACTGTTGATAGTATACAAATAAATATTGATATACTAATTTACTAACACCATTGGGGCAAGTCTCCATGGCTATGTTGTAATATAAGCCATTAAATACACATGATCAAAAATTCTAATCTAGAAAAGATTTAGTACAGTAAAATGACTTGAATGCCAGTTTTTTTTTTACTTTTCGATGTCATTCCTTCAATTACTTACATATTCGATTGAATTTAGTGAAGAAAGATAGGCATGTAATTCATTTTTCTATTTTGAAGCAGAAAAAAATAAATAAATATAAATATTAAATAAGTATTCTTGGCAGTTACACTTCACCGAGCTTGTTGAGATTATACCATGCTATTTTGTTCTTGCATATTTCCCATTCAATTGTGATACATTCTGTCACCCCTTACGTAGGATCAAGAACGTTAATTTCGACTCCTTTTTTTTTTTCTTGCAAAAATGATTAAATAAATTAAATCTGTACCGCTACAACACCTGAAGGGTCAGGCGTGCTTGTAAGGAAGAATTGTTTCTTGACCAACGGTTGTGCAAGGAGTTGATTTGGGCATAATCATGCTCTGCCGCCAGATTTTTACCAAATTCAGAGTACTACTTTATGTGGCTAGATGGATCCCGGAGGACTCCCGAACTTACAGAGTAGTCTCACGGCTACAGTGAAACACCAAATAATTATCTATCACAGCTAGATTTAAACCTAGTTAGTTGTGCAGTGACTCGCCAA
>NW_027114820.1:0-1000 GCF_000696795.3 Halyomorpha halys
TATCATGTCACTATGTCACCTACAGCAAATTTACTTCTTGTATATATGTGTATACAGTTGTAAATATCAATAAATAAATTATTAAAAAAAAAAAAAAAAGTTATCCATCAGGACCTCAATGCCTTTTTTTGTTACCGATTTGGCAAGAACCCGTCACCAATCCTTTCATGATAACCTGCCTTCTTCTTCATAACCAGTTAATCCCTTGAGGCATCTGAAAAGAAGATGGCCTCGAGATCTTCTTCTATAGAAACATTATTGAAGTTCTATCAATGGGGTGATTCTCCACATATCTGCACCACGCCGTTGTACAACTAACATCAAATTTACTTATTGTACGTATTTGTAATTCACTTGTAAATATCAACAAATAAATTTTAAAAAACGGCAAAGGGGTTCAAGTCTAAAATAACTAGAAAAAACTAACCATTGGTACCACTCTAATAACATTACTATAACAGAAGATCTCAAGGCCATCTTCTTTTCAGGCGCCTCGGAAGATTGTTATGAGAAACTAGTGGGTTTGGGTGGTTAGGGATTTTATAATGAATGATATCTGGTTTGGGCTAGATCAGTTACATATGGAACATTAAGGTCTTTATGTATGTCAAAGTAAGGAGCATTGAGGATTTTAGGTAGGATTTTGGGTTGTAAGGATTAGATATGAGAGGAATTCGAAGATCTAGTGGATCGCGAAGCTCAACTCCGTCTGTCCAGATAGGCTTTATAGTTGTATTGTCTTTTGTAATGAATTGGAAGTTTAGACCGTTTGTCTAGTAAGTCAGAATAAGTCGGGATTCAAATGCAGTTTCTGATCTTTTCAGTCTTGTGTTAGGATTCCTGGTTAGTCGTTAGTCCAGATCTCCAAATAAGCGAATTTGGCTCTAACAACATGACATCATCCATTTTAATTTTATTTGCTTCATATAATAAGTTCAATTAACAACCATTAGTCGAAATTTCACCAATTACTTGGACTTTGTCTTTCACTTATTTTCCT
>NW_027114821.1:0-3800 GCF_000696795.3 Halyomorpha halys
ATAATTAATGGTAGAAAAATGCTTCAATACAACCTTAATCCTAACTCACTCTGTAAATAAGCAAAGATAAATATATAGGGGCATTATCAGTGAGAATAAGGACAGTATCATTCTAGTACGCGTATGCTACAATTTTGTTCCTTTTTTTCCTATTATTTTAAGTCTTTAATTCCAAGTGCTCGTAAGTGGTGCTGAGACCCGGAAACTCTGTTCACTGATTCAAGATTTTTTTTCTTGAACTGTTCTCTCATCAAGGATTTTTTTTCTCTTTCTTCCTCCGGCTTTCTTTTATTTTATATCTCCTATATGGCTGCTTTTTTTTTTTTTTTTTTTTTTTACTGGTAAATGGTGATGGTCAACCACAACCACAGCCCGCAGTGAGGCCGCCAGTTCTACAGATCCCGGTGGTGCAACCGGCTCCTGGAGTTCCTGCATCCTTGGTATAATGCTTTGCAGTATCCGACTAATTGGTGTTCGGCTTCCTTATTCCAGATATATCGAGGGATGGATATAGAAGACAAACACTGCTAATCCTGGATCAATTATATCCATGCTTTGCTCAAATGGTTAGGCAACTCATCGTCCCAGTCCAGTGTGGGTGCGCCGTGAAGATTACGGGAGCTAGCAAACCCAGCGGATCGAAGATCCTGGCCACTGCCGAAAGCCTCACGGTCTTGGCAATTTTATGCACTAGAGGTGGTGAAGCAACGTAAGAAAAGGAATCAGTTGTGAAGGAACCACTTACTTAGACTAAATCCTCCCTTGGATGCACCTAATTGCGACATTAGTTCATACACCACATACATGTCACAGGGTACACGTTTCGATGCGAGGGGAAAATACGAGCCCTCATTCTCGGCCAATTGTTGAACGACACGAAGAGCCTGGTAGGTACTAGATCTTATTCCGTAGCTTACCGTGTTAAGTTCAAATTCCTGGATCGCTTCCGAGGTGTCACTGGACCACAGTATCAGCTGGTACTTCCGGTCATCATCAGGCATGATGATCTGCCTATATATCTTCACGATGTCGGCGCAGACAGCGACTGCGTATAGACGGAATTGAATCAAAATCATTGCTAGATCTCTCTGCAACTTGTTGCCGGAATGTAAAAAATCATTCAAGCTGTGACGGGTTGAACGACAGGAGGTGTCGAAAACCACTCTATGTTTGGGCCCGTTCAGTTGTTCCTGCCATACTCCGTGGTGAGGTATGATGTACGTAGAATGGGTCAGTACAGGGGACAAATGCTCCAAGGCGAGATATTCTTCCATGAAGGCCTTGTACATCTTCGCTAGGATTTGATTTCTGTGACATTTAGATTCCAATGAGAAAAACCTCCGAAGCTCTATACTCTTATTGTAATCCAGCTCCAGGCTCTCAGATATAAAGGGTAGCCTAACCACATATCTCCCTTTGACAGTGTGACGGTGTGTTTGAACAAAGTGTTGTTCGCACTGAACGTCATCCGAATGTGACCGGTCGATAGTTGTTGGTTCCTCAGGCTCCCAGAATGCCTTTACATGGTCTTCGATGCTACTTTTGGTAAGTGAGAATAAAGAGCAGACGCAGTTGGTGCAATAAGTAGATCCTTTCAGATGCGACCTCGGGACGGCTGTCTCGCAAAGACTGGTCATGCAGTGATCGAAATTTGTAATTTTAGCGCCAATCTTGTGTGCGAGCACGCTGGAAATAAATGTGTACTGGCTTCCGGAGTTCAACACAGCACGGGTTATATGAAGCTCTCCCCCCTTTGACTTGACAAGAATGCATACAGTGCCCAATAGTACCATGGTGTCCGTGAATGACGATGGCGTGGATCCGAAACCAATTAAGGTCTCCGTAGGTGTTGGCTTATGGACGTTATATCGACTTCATTGGCCGAGTTGTCTCCTTCCTGGCTGGGATCAGCGTGTGGTGCTTCTTACAGCAGGTCCGACATCGTAATTGTGAGCCACATGTGGCCACGTCATGGGCCCTGCGAAGGCAATTCCAACATACCTTGAAGGTTCGGACGTGTTCAACCCTCTTGGTGAGTGGGAGCTCAAGAAAAGCCTCGCACTAAGAGAGCAGGTGATCTCCCTTACAGAGAGGATATATAAGTTCTGCAGCTCCTTTGCCCTTCTCAGTTTTGTTCCGAGTTGTTCGAACTGCAGCTGGAGTATCCTTAGGATTCCTGGAAGAAGGTGTGGATTGCACGCAACCTCTGCTTCTGATTGGTTTCGCAGGAGCGCCCTGGTGTTTTAGAGTCGTCTGCGTCCTGTGACATGCGGATAGAATTTTTCCTGCTGAAAAAAGGCTATAACACCGTCCACCGTGGGAAACTCTTGGCTGGACATCAGAGACAGTTCGAACTGTCTTCTGGTCTCCGGGTACAACGCTCTCTAATCATCATGAATATTTCCTCCTCTGGGAACCACCATCCTCCTCCGAACGCCTTCTTTAATCTCTCTTAGGCAACTCTTTAAGGGTTCTTTTCGTCCGCCTGTATTTGATTGAGGATCCTCCTCTTCACTCGTGCACTGCCGCTGCTTCTAGTGTATCCGCATCTTCGCTATCGAGTAGATTGTCGATAGATTTTGCTTCAATTCGGCTTATTAGTCGGTTTATGAAGTGGCTCAGTTCTCACGTTTCCCCTGTAAACCGCTCCTGGTCAGAAATGGCCTTCCTGAAATCTTGGGCGGTTTTCGTGCTTACTTTTCCACTCCAGTGTTGTAGCGTGTGCTTCCTCTAGAGAGACTTCTGGTGCTTGGGCAATCTCTGGGGATGGAAGAATCACCTCCATGGAAGGTGTGTTTTCGGATGAAGGCTGCTTGTCTGACGATCCCGTTGGTAGCCATTATTAAAAAACGATGCGAGAATAAAAAAAAATACTATAGCTAATTAATAAATAAGTATAGAAAATTTTCTTGAAAACAAAAATTATTTCGGTATCGAAAGTTCCCGGGTTTTGGCACTAGTGTAACGTTTGAGAACACAAAGAATAAAAAATAGAAAAAGGAGAGAGAAATGACCAACTCGGTAGCTGCTTAAACACTGACTTTATGTGAGTCCAGCTTGTCTAAAAATACACTTGAATCAGCTGATCTACTCGATCAGATAATAATTTTGAAAAGATAATTGTTATCATAGATAACTTCACATTAGCTTTTTGGGATCTTATGGAAACATTGTGATTATGAAGGTAGTTAATTTTATTAATCTGACCTAAAATAAAAAATTAATTGTTAAAGCAAAAAGTACTAGGCTCTTATATACTTCGGGTTAATATTCAGAAACAGAATCGTTTTTTAATCGTGTAATATATCTAGATCTTTGTGTTTTATTTTAAATTAACATTTTGTACTTCAGGAATAATTATTATGCAAAAAAAAAAGTTTAGCCTTTCTTTATTTCGGGATAAAAAACAAAACAATAGTTCTATCCAATTAGACGCCTTTTAATAGATTTTATTTCTTTGATAAAATTGTAAAACAATTTAAGATTATCCTTCTGCAATAGGCACCCCGTAATTTCGGTTGTTGCATCAAAGCTAAAACATTTGAAAGTATATACCCAAGTACATTTCCACTAAGCTTACAATTAATGTTAGTGGAAATTTACTTACAACCACCGTGAAGTAAGCCATCGATATTCTTAGTGTAAACTTATTTGCAATAAAGATGGTATCAAAACTATTTTCGTTGTTTTTTTTTCTCTTCACTTCGATTTTCAACAATCGTGTAGCGTAGTCTATATATTCCTCCGATACTGAAATAAAAAATGGATTTAGTGAATGACACAATTTCTTCCTTATTAAA
>NW_027114821.1:5075-20904 GCF_000696795.3 Halyomorpha halys
TTTAATTCCATAAGACTCTTCCAGTTAAAGGATTATTAAATTTGAAATAAAAAAATGTATAAACAGAGATGGAATGATTCTAAATTGAAAACAAATTGAAAATGGCAGGAAGCAATATGGCAATATTGTAAGTTGGATTGTTGTGCCAAAGCAGTATTAGCAAGTTCATTAGGATCATGGTCTTAGCGGAGAGAATTCGGAAGGGGAGACTGATTATTGTAACATCTTAGTATCCTGGGCTCCCCACGCCCCCCTTTTTCTCTTCATCGGACATTTTAATAAAGAGGACAATCTGTGACCGACTAGTTATCGAATAGGATTCCCACTCTTCGGCTTTCTGCTCAGGTATTGAAATTAAACTGAAAATCAAAAAGGGAAACGATTTGTTTTAAGCTGCTTGATTTGTCTCATTCTTTTCGAAGCTGCAAAGTGTATACGTGTGTTTATATATACATATATAAGTTATGGTTGGACAAGGCCTGTATAACTCCCCACGTAAATAAACCCCAATAATCTGTATAAGGAGCATCACAGAGATAATAAAGCAGTATCTTTCTAATAAGCGTGCGTTATAATTCTGTTCCCTTTTTTCATTTTTTTAAGCCTTTCAGCCCAAGTGCTCGTAAGTGTTACCGAGACCCGAAAACTGATTATAAGATTTTTCACAGAATAAAGATTTTTTTACTAAATCTTAATTTTTTTTAATATATATCTTTATTCTAAAACTTCACTGATTGAAATTTTTTTTAACTGTTCCCTCATCAAGGTTTTTTTTTTCTTCTCCTCCGGCCTTCTTTTCTTTTATTTCTCCTATATTATCACTTTTTTTTACTGACCAAGATGGTTAATGGTCAATCACAACCACAGCCCGGTGCTACCCCCACTACCAGAGACCACTCTCGCGGCTGCACACGCCAATATGTTGGCTAAATTAAAGTGAGAGCAGTAACCTCTCAGGATATTAGAAAAGCTATCTCAGACTTGGAGTGGTTCTCAGGCGAAATCGGTGAGTTAAATAACTTTATTAAAGGTGGAGATCGCACGGATAGACTAACGGACATTGCGCAGCCACGCTGTTACGTCAGTTTAATCTGACCACAGAAAAGATGAGAGAGACTCTTGGAGCGGATGTTGTCAGTTGGAAGATGAATTTTATCGACTCCATAATGAAGGTGCAACTAGCTCAGGAGACGAATAAAAGAGAAGGTTTACCACGGGACCGCACTTTCTTGGAATGTGATCAAGATATGATCGACGCGAGCGCTAGAGAGGAGGGTGCAAGGGTGGATGTCGATGATGGAGGATTGAACAGAGTACCGTACCACCGCACACGGAATCCGTTAACACCATAGGAGAGAAGAGAACCCTGAGATAGTGGTAAAGACAGAGACACGGGTAGAGAAAGGCGGCCGAACCAGGGCTAAACACGCAACGGAGAAGGGAAAGAAAACAGGAAGTGCCATGGGTGTGAAAAAGTAGGACAACTGGTTGTCCAATGCCTCTGCACTAGGTGCTTTGAGTGCCATACATGAATCAATGAAGGCCACATACAACGACAGTACCCTTATATGTACAGAAGGGCAGAGACGGGACTAAGAGAACCGATGGAAATAAATTTTTAGCGGATACGGCAGAGAAGACGAGAGGACTGCAGACCTTGTAAGTCCTCTAGTGAAACCTCAGAAGCATCAGAAGCCTCAGGAACAGAGGGGGAGGGAATAGGAGGGCAGAGGAATAAACCGCTAAGCAGTAGATGGCGCCGAGTGAGAGAGGAGAGGAGATCAAGGCAAGAAATGAGAAGGGTACCAGGAGAGGGGTGACCGCACATTTGAGATTTTCAACATCAAAGGAGAGCTCAGTGGTCTACCCATCATCAAGGTGAGTGGCGTGAGATGCCTGGTGGACACGTTGAGCTCCCACACCATCCTGTGCCGGGAAGCGCTGATGAAGTTGAGCGGCGGTGAGAGAAAACTCCAGATGGATGTCCAGGTATGTCATTGTCAATTAATCACCCTGGGTGGGCCCTGTAGAGTAGTAGGGGAATCGGACATTAATTTACGGGAATGGGGGATCGAAAGAGATGTATTGAGGGTACATATCGTAGAGAAATTGCCCTGTGAATATCAGGCTATTATAGATTGCGATCTATTAGGGAAGGCAAGTGCGGGGATTAGGAATAACAAGCGCTATGGAGGATTCGTTTAGGGATGTGGAGATATCGGTGCCGCGAGCTTCGAATGAGGGAAACCAAACGGATAGGTGCGATCCAAGGAGGGGAGAGGAATTAGAGACAGGAAATAAAGGACAAATATGCAGATATTTTCTTCAAGGAGGGAGAGTTACTGGGGGAGACCGGACAAACAATGTACCAAATCCCCCTGAAACAAGATAAAATTACTTACGTAAAAGAGAGGAGGTATCCACATGCGCTTAGACAGCATATTCGGGAAGAGTTAGATAATCTAAAAGAAACAGAGTATCATCGTAGATAGTACCTCCCTATACAACACCCCTCTATGGGCAGTGCGGAAGAAGGGAATACCGGGAGACAAGAGAGAAAAATATAGGTTAGTAATTGATTACCGGGGCCTTAATGAGAACGCGGTAGACGAGAGATAACCGATACCGCGACTAGAAGATATCTTAGATAGACAGGGTGGGGCAACGATCTTTAGTACTTTAGATCTGAAGGCCGACTACCACCAAATCAAAATGCATCCGGAGGATCAGCACAAGACAGCTTTTACATTCGAAAGGGGGCATTACGAATTTACGAGGATGCCCTTCGGACTGAAGAATGCCCCCATTACGTTCCAACGATTGATGGACGAATTCATACGGGGAATCGACGAGTTCATGTCCTAGGTATACAAGGACGACCTGCTCGTTTTTAGCAAAACGGAGGAAGAACATGTGTCCCACTTGCGCAAGGTGTTCGAACAGGTCCGGAAATTTGGGTTAAAGTTATCGTGCGAAAAATTTATATTGGGTAGAAATCAGATAAATTTTTTAGGACACACAGTATCGGAACAGGGAGTCAGGCCAGACGCAAATAAGGTTGAAGCGATCAGGAAAATGGCGTTTCCAATGGATGTTAAGGGATTCAGGAGATTGTTGGGCGCTCTGAAATACTACAGACGTACCGGCGATGGCCAGGTATCTGGTACCGATCAACAACAGGTGACGCCCGATATGGTGGAAAACATTAGAAACTGCATGGAGGCGCTTCAGAAGGAACCGGTGTAGCCATTCCCGGACTTTGAACGTACATTTATCATCACCACGGACGCAAGTGAGTACGCGTTGGGGGCGGTACTGTCGCAGGATTGTGAGGGTGGAGAGCGACCGGTGGCGTACGCTAGCAGGCGGTTAACAGATGCAGAGACAAGGTACAGCGCACTTGAGCAAGAACTGTTAGATATTGTGTGGGCGGTAGAACATTTTCGCCCCTACGTTTCGGGAAGAAATTCCGGGTACATACAGATTACAAACCGCTTCAATGGGTTGGGAAGCTTAAAGAGTACTCAGCTAGGGTCACCAGATGGAAGGAACTGCTCAATCAATACAACATCGTAATCATCGTAATCCAGTACAAACCAGGTAAAGAAAATGTAGTCGCTGACTGGCTATCCCGCGCGATCACCGTAATATTCCATTTACGGACGAGGAACAACCACAGACGTCAGGAGAGGCGAGACAGTTATTTGCGAGAATAGAGGCCAGGGGAAGAAGAAACGAAAAGCACTGTATAATCCTTTATATATACCTTCTGGCTTGTTTACATGGGGAGTTTAGGTATTAAGACTCATAATACCTATGCTCTGTTTATAACTCCTTACACACACTTTGACAAACTTAATCTAACATTTTGCTATTTACACAATTTTGTATCTACATATTAAGGCTATTTACTCACACTTTTTCCTATTTACACTCCGATACTACAAAACAACAAACAAAAAAAAAAAACAACGAAAATCTGTATATCTGAGCTAGGGAGGAGGCACTCCAGGTGTCTCCGGAGTTGTTATCGCTGGGAACCTTAATTGTTCTACGTGAATTCCTGTATACTCTCAATGTTCCCTAATGCTTATCACCCGGAATGGCCCCTCATAACGCCGAGATTCCTTGCTCCTTTTGGACCCTAATCGGTGATACACGACAGTCCCAATTCTAATGTCTCCCATCACATCACGAAGGTTTAGATTCTGTCCTTCAACTCGCCGACGTTTATCCCTCTCTATTCGCCCTCTCGCTTTCTCCCACAACTTCCAGATGACCATCCCGTGATTCACAATTTCCCCATCCGCCTCCGCTGTGTCCATAAAGTTCCTACGTCTCCCTTGTAGGCCAAAGAGGACCTCGAATGGTGAAAACCCCGTGGTATGAATGGAGTGATTATACGTGGCTATCGCCCTTACCATTGCCTCATCCGGCTCCAGCCCTTTGTCCGCATGATATACCCGCAAATGGTCACTCAGAGTGCTATGCAGTCGTTCTATACCCCTCTACTTTTAGGCTGACCTGGGGTGTTAATATGCCAGTCTACCTCTAAAGTCTTCATCTCTCCCCTGATTGTGACATTATCGATTTCCCGACCCCCCGTCGGAGGAAATTCGCCTTAGGACCCCATAAAATTGGAACCATGTTCACAGCGCGACTATTACTGACTCCGCTGTCCTATCCTCAGCTAGATGGGCCTGGCCACTTTTCTAAAGAGGTCGATGACTGTTATCCACTTGAACCCTTTCCATGTAAATGAGTCAATCTGGATGTCACTAAGTGGTTCCAAAGCAGTGGGTGTTTCCTCTTGCACGGCCTAAGGCGGGTGGCGGTCGTACTTCGTACTGAGGCATATATTACAACCTCCTATAACTTCCTGGACCGTCTTCCTCATTCCCCACCAAAAATAGCGACGTTTGAGGGCCTGTAACGTCTCGCTCACACCGCGATGATTGGTTTTTCCTTGGTGGTGAGCTAGAGTAACCTCCTTTTGGCGTTCTCCGTCCCGCTCAGGCTCAACCATCATTGTGCAGCGGATAAACGTCCTATCGATCCCCACTTGTTCCAGTCTCCACAGACGTTTGATTTTCTCCCATATGACCTCATTCCCTACGTAGAGATAATAAGTTCTTCCCGCCTTCGATGCATCCATTAGCGCCCGACATATCTGATCCTCTCTCGCCCCTGGTTATGACCATATTGTGTTGATCGAGGTTTGCCATACTTGGAGTATTCCACCTTCATAAGGCCGGAAGTCCTTGTTTTCCAAATTATCTGCAATTACTTGTCGTTTACGATCTCGTCTACCTCCTCCATCTCGGACGGTCTATCTCCCGTAGAGCTATCGTCCCCTGCCGACGGAGTTCCTTCTTCCCGCGGCTGCGTGTTCGGAGTCTCCCCTTCCCCTGGAGTCCATTCTCATAGGAATTGTCTGACGCCCCCCGATGGTTCTCCTTGTTCCTCCTCTATCGCATTTATGGTTATTGCCCGAGACAACCAATCCGCGACCACATTCTCCTTCCCTGGCTTATAGGCTATCTCTATATTAAATTGCCCTAGCAGCTCCTTCCAGCGAGTGATGCACGCCGAAGACTCCTTCAGTTTTCCTACCCTCTGAAGAGGTCGGTGGTCGGTATGGATCCTAAACCGCCTCCCAAACACGTATAAGTGCTCCACCGCCCACACAATCTCTAATAGTTCGCGCTCTAGGACACTGTAACGCGATTCCGCGTCCGTCAATTTTCTGCTCCCGTATGCCTCTGGGTGTTCTCCCTTCTCGCTATCCTGCGAAAGCACCGCCCCCAACGCGTATTCGCTGGCATCCGTCGTGATTGTGAACTGTTTACTGAAGTCTGGGAACGCCAGTACTGGTTCTCGTTGCAACCTTTCCACCCACCGTTTGATGTAATTCTCCATGGCCGGCGTTATCACTATACGGCTACCCTTTTTCAGGAGATTGTTAAGAGGGACCAAATGCTCCGCCATCTCCGTCACGGAACGTCGGTAATAATTAAGGACCCCCAACAACTACCTGACCCCTTTTACATCCCTGGGGACTGCCATTCGATGAAGAGCCTCCACTTTTCGCATCGTGTTTAACCCCGTCCTTCGAGATGATGTGCCCCAGAAAACCGATCTCCTCCTGACCCAACGGCGGTTTTTACCGAGACAATTTGAGTCTGTTGAATACGGTCTCCAAGTGTGCTTTGTGTTCCCGCTCTGACTTACTAAAAACTAATAAATCATCCTTGTACACTTGACACGTGGACTCATCTATATCCGGGGAATAGGGTACCGCTCATACACCGTATTCTCGTTTAATTTTCGGTAGTCGATGACTACTCGCTCCCCCGCGACTGCTTTCTTTTTTACAGGGCTATTATAGGGCGAAGTGCTATTCACAATAATGCCCTGTTCCCTTATGTTCTCAATCTCCTCCCGTATATGCTCACGTAGAGCCTGTGGATATCGACGTTCCTTTACATAGGTTACCTTCTCTCGCTTTAACTCTATTTCATGCACCGTCTCCCCTATAAAGGGGATATTAAATTTCGGTCATTTTATTAATTTTAATCGAGATAAATTTAACGATGAACTCAATGTTGTTAGTTGGGATAAAATTAATAAATCGGATAATATTGATAATCGGGTTGATATGGTTAATTTAAAACTTTTCTCTTTGTTAGATAAACATGTCCCTTATAAGACAATCATTTTTAAACAAAAAGCCTCACCATGGCTTACACCAGAAATAAAAAATCTCATTAAGATTAGAAATCGCCTTAGAAGAAGTTACCAAATCTCGAATAATCCTCAAACACTGTTACAGTTTAAACTAAATCGAAATAAAGTGACTTCACTCATCCGAAAAAATAAACAAAAATATTTTTTGATAATTTGACTTCGTGTACGGAACCACAAAAACTTTGGAAAATATATTCGTACTCTTGGTCTAATTAAAAATCGGGAAGTTTTACCATTAGCTGTCTCGAAATCCGAACTAAATCAATTTTTCGTTAACCCTTTGTGGAAACCTCTCTCTTCATTTTCAGATTCGCTTCATATTAGAAATGAGTTCAGTCCTGATGATTTTTTCTTCTCCCGCGTCGGCTTGGATATATTTCTTAAAAACTTTCATAAATGGAATATGCACTCTTCTAGAATTGATAAGCTACCATTAAAATATGTCAAATTATTCCTTCCACATTTAATTCCAACTCTCTTGAATATTTTCGATTTTTCCTTACAATTTTCATATTTTCCATCACTTTGGAAAACAGTTTTGATTACTCCACTTCCTAAAAATTCAAATCCTAGTAATGTTGAACACTATAGAACCATTGCAAAATTATGTTCTTTGTCCAAGGTTCTCAACGCATTGTGTATGACCAAACGGTAAAGTTCTTAAATTCTAATGATCTGTTTGATAAATACCAGTCTGGCTTCCGATCAGGGCATAGTACTCAAACTGCATTATTAAGGTTGACTGAGGACATTAGGCTCGCGATGGATAGACGACAAGTAACAATTTTGGTATCTTTTGATTTTAAAAATGCGTTTGACCTAGTAGACTATACTATTTTATTGCAAATTTTAAGAAACAAGTTTAAATTTTCTCATATTACAGTATTCTCTGGTTTGAATCTTATTTGAAAAATAGAACTCAAGCCGTGATAGATAGTGATGGCTTTGTCTCTGAATTTCTACCAATCGTTTCGGGAGTTCCTCAAGGCTCAGTCCTGGGACCGTTACTCTTTCTTTTATACGTATCGGATATCTCATCGATACTTAAATCGTGTAAATATCACATATACGCCGATGATATTATCATTTATATGTCATCGAGTCCTGATAATTTTAACGAATCCATAGAAAAAATAAATCAAGATGTAAGAGAAATATTTGCCTGATCAGTAAACCTAAAACTCACTTTGAACCCATTAAAGACAAAAGCAATAATTTTCGGTAGCAAATTTTATGTAAAACCATTAGTCGCAGGAAACTGTCCGAAAATTCATTTAAATGATATACCCATTGAATAGTCCAAAACTTTATTGCTCTTGGGTTTGTTTTGTTTAACGGAGTAAAACCTCCCTGGTCATCATCGCCATTTACTTCCTATTAGTTTTCAGCAACATTCAATTGACTATTTTATGTCACGTATACATGCACATACAATGTGAAAATCACACAGTTTACAGGATCTCGCTTACTTGATCTGGTCAATGTTGATGTTAACATCTTGTTAACTGTTAATTAACAACGTAGCAAAACTTCTTGTAAGTTAGTTGAGGTATTCGATTTCCACGTCACATGAAGACGACCGAAGATGAACAACTTAGCTCTTCAAAGTTGGCTTCTTTGTTGCTTAGTGATTCCATTTCATCAAATATACAACTATAGTATTATTTAGTGTACGGGCTGTTGTGTAAAATTTGCCTAAGATTATTTTTAGGATTTAAAATACCAATAAACATTCGGCAATATATTTGCTCTGGTTTTATTTTCATACTATTGCAATATATAATAAGGCACTACGATAAAGTTTATAGAAAAATTTCTAAAACTGCGTTAAATTACCAAATTATATAGCAATTTTATAAATGTAATATTATTTATTTATATTCGTAGTATACTCTTATTACATTTTGTAAAATAAAACAAAACACACATCGAACACTACCTAAAATAGAACTTTTCTGAACATAATTGTGAATGGAAAAATAATCTTTCTAAGAAATTCTAACTTAAGAAAATGTAATAATATAAAGTATTGTTTCAAATTCAAGATTTTGTGAATCTTCAACACTTTCCTTCACTTTAACAGGTAAATGTTTTATTTATAGGGTAGAACACTACTTCTGATTTGATTTTATGAGTCATTAGCAATTTATAATAGATTTGAATTTGAATTTTAAAAAACCCATATTCTCTACGATTTCAAAAAATCTCGATTTACTTTGCTTTTGCCAATCTATCAATTTGATTTCTCAAACTGAGATTTATTACCTGATTTTGAAGAAGATGTGTGCTCGATAGATACTTAGTAAGAAACTTCGAAAATCTAGACTAATGAAGAGAAGAAGATAGGTTTTCTTCTCTCCATTAGTCTCTAGACATAGATATTGTTCTACTTGTTCAAATCCAATAGAAGAATTAATTACTTCAATAACTTACTTACTTATTAATACTAAAAATAAATTACTTTAAATTTGCCGTATTTTTCTCGTAAAAAGAAAAAAAATGGAATTGAACAGAACTATCCTAAAAAGAATTGTTCCTACTAATTTTAAACTAGATCGTAAATCTTCAAACTGATATAATTGCATTTAAAAAAAGAAACAGAAAATTTTCCAATTTGATTTGTTTGCCATGGTCACTAAACACAAACCTAACTGAACTGAATGATCCTGGATTAATCAAAAATTACTGTTCGTTTAAAAGAAAGTATAAACAAATGATATATGTTTGTAGGCAGATTACACACCACTATTTTTATTTTTTACTTCCAATAATCAAAAAATTTCACTTTTTCGCTTTCACTGTTCTTTCGTCTAACCGTGCAACGTTCAGGATTTTAGAATTAACAGTAGATGAACTCTTAAAACTTACTCTCTCTCTATTCATAATTTAGATACAGCATGTAGAAATTACAAACATTATGTGCATTTTGTTTCTGCTCTGGAACTTAAGGAGCCTTCTTGAAAAGGACTGAATGGGTTATTAGCCATGATAGGACTCCAAATATATGCTGTAGGTGCAAATTTGGATTGGCTTAGGTTTGTTCTGAGCTTACAATAGGGACCTGACATCAAAGTAACCCATAGAGTACAACCTTTTCACATTCAACCATTCCCAAGAGGCTTGTCCATGTCTACAGAGCCAGAATATACTTTCACTCAAAGAGGACTTAGGCCAAAGAGCAAGCATTGCTAGAACAATATGAGATAAAATTAACCAGAATTCTTCTGACTTATAAATGTGAAAAAAATTGAGATATTAAATAATATCCTCTCTAAAAAAATTATTAATGAAGATTTAGAATCAGTGGGAAAAGTCAGTTGATTGAGTCTTCATTTTATTTTATTTTTTTTCATATATCTTTCATTTCAGTCTCTGAATTTTGTCAAACCAACTGATATTTTATTTAACAGAATATAATACCGTTTTTGTTTTATTTTACTTCATGTCTGGATATTTTGCTACTTTAACTATTATTTTATTTCAATCCTCGTCCAATTAAGTAGCTAGGCATAGTGTGCTGACTTGTACGAAAATATTATTTGTACAGAATACAATAGTAGTGCAAGTTTGATTTAGAACGCACGAGACCACCTTATTCTAAATTGGAAAATGCAGCGACGTGTTATACAGAATTATTCAATGTTAGTAATTTAATAATTGTATTACTGCATATCGACTGTTGAGAAGCATAATAGCAAAACAACAAAATATCGTAGAAAAAAAATATAAAGTTGACAACCAGGCGACGACAGAATGACAGAGTCATCAATTTGAAGTGTTCAAGCAGAGAAAGATTGTTCTAAAAGGATGCTAGACGGGACATATGCCATCAGAGAAAACAAAATTGACGTTCAATGTTGGGCGTATTGGGTATAAGTTTTTTGTCTAATGTTTCATAATGTCTAGTAAAAAGCCTCAATATTGGAAAAAAAAAAGGTAAATAAGTAAGTAATTTTTTTTTTTATAATTTGATTTAGTTTATATTTCTGTAAAACTTGGAATGCTGTTTTCTCCTTATGATGGACTAGGGACTTATTGCCACTATCGTTCTCAACAGGTGATATAACATAATTTGACATTGTATAAATGTTATGCTGAAAGTTCAATTAAAACTGGTTATTTAACCTCAGTGACTTAGCCTATATTTTAGGGAAACAAAATGTACCAAGGCTAGGAGAATAAAAAATACTTGTGATATCAAAATAAATGCATAAAGGTTTGTTTAACAACTGAATCGAAATTGAATGTTTTGATGTAGCCTCTTTGTGGCTCCCCAATATACGGTAATCCATTAAAAAGGTCTGTTGACGTCATGCAAACTAACCATTTTTTCAAATAGCACGGGAGAAATTTGTTATAAATTTAAAACAAGGTGACATATTTTTTTATAAAATTAGGCATATGTTACACGAAAAAAATAATTGGGAGATACGCCGCTATGCCACCACTTAGTACTAAGGCCACTACAAGTTCTTTCGGCTCTCATCGATTTACCGTGGGTGCCATCCTTCCTTACATCTTTCGAGCTACAGGTACGTTTTATTGAGTATACTACAAAGAGTATTTACTTACACTTAAAAATTATTATTGGATATGTTCTATTGATTCAAAACCTGAACTTTCTTACAAGAATAGACAAATCATGGATTTGTAGTGAAGAAAGTTACTGTGTAAGTTACTAAATAACACAACCCCCATCCTTCTTACCAACACCACTCCCATCCGATGACAGCCAACAGGTCATCACCTTCTGAGGACGACTGCAGGCGCTTCCTGGCACCGTCTCTCGGCAAACTTCCAACTCCTCCAAGTTTAAAGGATGGCAACCTAAATTGCGTTATCGAAGCACTGATTAGGTCCGACTTGAAAGGGTCGTCTCTTCACAAAAGAAAATCAATTTAATAGAATTAGTACGAGGGAAG
Organism: Halyomorpha halys; assembly: GCF_000696795.3. NCBI lineage: Eukaryota > Metazoa > Arthropoda > Insecta > Hemiptera > Pentatomidae > Halyomorpha > Halyomorpha halys. Next base: position 16,745 of record NW_027114821.1, read on the forward strand.
AGGGTTCCTGTATAATTCAAGTTTTTCTTTTGCCTCTCTTTTCTTGCACTTGTATTTGGGCTTATAATTTTCCGAGGCGAAGAAAAGAAAAAAAAGAGAATAGACTAATAAAATAAAAAAAAGGTGTGAGTGAAGTCCATTAACCTAAAAAAGGAGATTACCGATAAGATTATTAGGAAGGAGAAGTTGTAAAAGTCGATAGCTGTGAGTTCACCGCCATAAGGTTATAGCTTCTAATTGTTATTTGAATATTAACGGTAGGAATAACTTTTAGCAATGCTACTTCTCTGGCCCAATACTCGGTAATGCTCCACTCAACTAGTTTTAGTTTCTCAACTAGTATAACTTCTTTAGTTGGAGTTTAGTAGTTAGTAGTCTTTCTTAATTCGACTTACTTCACGACCAAGCTAACTGCGGTCGCTTCCTCTAAACTAATCCTCTTACCTCCGTGTATCCTATTCCAGGTAAGGCTGCCTGTCAACTATTACACAGCAAGATTGTCATGGACTATCAATAAGGATTTCATTATTTGGAAGCCATTATTTATATGGTTGTTAACAGTTTTATTAAATCATTTGATCAAATTCGTTCGAATCTTGCTTTTTTTTTAATGATTCGTAGCTCTAAAATGTTGATTGAGTTGAGAAAGCAACTCCCGAAAGTCCGAATCACAGACCACTGAGCCACCCAATGAAGAACCTTAACCCATTTGTTCAATATTTCATCTATCTTTTCTCATATTTCATTTTTCAGCCTTTGTTTCCTCAATATCAATAAATATTATATGGTGGTATGTAAGACTAATCTAGCCAGTACATCGTCAATAAATATAATGTTAAAAATTTGGAAAAAACTAACCAATAAAAGGCAATTGTATTTTTATAGCAGTTGAAACAAACTGAGATATAGAATAGAAAATTAAATTATATCAATTTTAATAATATCCGAGCTACAACACATTTTTTTAAACTTATCTTAACCCATTATGTATTTAAAATTTGTTTCGTATTTATAACTTTATTCAAATTTCTTCTGGTAATGTATTTGTAATTTGTTTCCAAGTTAAATTTTATCCTTTAATCCAAACATGTTATGTTATTTTTCAGATTTAATATTCTGTTTCCAAGTATTGTTGTATGTTCATATTATTATATTTTGATTAGTCATATTTAGATCATTCCTCAATAATTTACATTGATTATGATTACAAATTGAATATAATAAAAAAAAAAATAAAACAGATAAAGTGTGAACATTGAAAGAAAGCCTTTTTTAAAGAATTAGAACATCTTTCGTTTAGATTCATCCTCATTATGAACATTAAGGCGAAGCAAAGCAAGTTGTGTGTTTGATCTCTGTCCCGTGAGCAATTTACAAAGTCTTTTTCTAAGCCTTGCTTTCTATTAAATGTAAAGAGGAATAATCTTTTATCATTTTCAGAGAAACATTCATTATAACAAAAGGTTACACATAAAGTTAATCCATCGAATTCACAATAACTATCAATATTGAGTTAGTTTATTTATTTTTATCAAAACAATTATACCTACCTTGGTACGAAGGTAATTTAGTCTCAATGATCCAAAATTTACATTTGACAATTTTCGAAATTTTTATATTATTTTATCTGTTATTTTACAATTTAAATTTCATAACCCTTAATAGAAAGTAAATTTAAATACACACTTACACGCTTAACCCCATCCTCATATCAATATAGTCTTTATAAATTTCTACTGGAAAATTATTACCCTCCACCACTTCTGGACAAGTAAATGGTTTACATTCACATTCTAGTTATATCCTGGTATATCCTATATTTTCCTCTTCGAATTCGCTAACAGTATTTCCTTGGTAGAATATCTTTCTTATATCATAAAGTATAATTACAATATATTTCAATTCAAGCATTAGCAAATGTGATCACGCCATTCCGACCACCCCACGAGCTGTTGCTTTCGGACTTTCATTTCTTGCCCATCCGACCAACCTTTAAAATTCAAGTGGTCACAATATTTAGTATGTTTCTTCCATATACTCAAATTTATTTAATACATTCGAATTCCTATTTTTCCACTAAGAATCTGGCTAAGAATAGAATTTGTTTAAAGATTCGTTTTGCTTATTGGATCTACTATTAATGACAAAAGGGTCAGATTTCAATTGTTCCCATCAAAATAAAAGATGTTTTTTTTTCTATTAACTCATTTTAAATATAGCTAAAAGCTAAAACATTATCTAAACTAGATTAGGCTCTTCAAAATAATGAAAAATAGACTGTTTTGTTATTTACTCACATTTAAGAAACTTAAGGCTTTGTTATTGAAGTGTTCCAAAATTTTAATATACTTATTATTATTATTACTTACATTATTATTATTTTATATGCTTATTACTATTATTACTTATTCTTTGTATAGTTATTCATTTAACTCTGCTAAAAACGAGCTATTTGCCTTAGAATGCAAAAAAACTGTTTTTTTAAATTGAAATAAAGATTAATAAACACCTGGCAAAACAAATATCTATAGGCACAGATAGACGTGATGGACAAGAATAATGAATGAAAAGACGAAACATTGGTGGACTCACTGGCTAGTAGATTAGGTAACACAATTTGATATTGTAATTAACATGCTTTTTTTCAAACTATATTTTATCTTTATTTTTATTTTCTAAACGTGAATTAACCACTTATATATTATGAGTAACAAGTGCAATATCGTTTACTGTTTCTGGGCCGTTAAAATTGTATGACACGTTCCTGGTCACATTCAAATATGCAAGCACATGGTCCTACGGAGGAATTAAGTCACCCATATATGGATGACGTTGCAACGACGAATATGTAAGGCGTTTACTGACTCTTTTCGAGTTTTTAGAAATTGGATTGATACATACTTGAGAACAATCCTGTCAATGTTACTAAGTTTCATCATAAATATTGGGGTTATATTATATAAAATGTTCTTAACAATACCCCTACTAAACACAATTTTATATAATTTTTTTAATGAACGCAGTTGTATTAATAGTAATAAGCAGGATATGGTTCTCCTAAATATCTGCCATTGGGTATATGTATTCTCCGTTACTGGCAATATTTTTATAAAATGAGAGGAGACAGCAAAATCCTAACAAAACAAAAATTCTTCTTGAAAACAAAAATTCTTCCGGTATCTAAACATCCCGGGTTTCGACACTACTTAAGTATCGGCGAAAGTAAAATGTTAAAAAAGAGAAGAAGGCATAAGAGCTGACACGCTGAGACTGCTGTAACATTTACGGTACTCCACTGTCCCAATTTTAGGCTGCCCATTAGAACGCGCACACTGAATTTCGCGATTATAACTCTTCTGCGTTTCTCCTTCTCAATTTTGTCCCTGACTCTAGCCCATATCTTCATCCTATACAATTAACGGCGATATTACTCTCCTCAGTCGCTGTATCTTGGTAATTCCTCCGACGTCCCCGCTGTCCAAAAATAATCTCAAAAAGTGAAAACCCTGTGACTGAGTGTATGGAATGATTGTATGCTGCTATCGCTCGTTCCATCGCGTCGTCTGGCTCCAGCCTTCTAACTGATATGCCCACAGGTGGTCACTGAGGGTACTGTGGAGCCTTTCAATACCTCCCGGCCCTTTGTATGACTTAGGATGTTAAGTTACCACACCACCTCTGTACGCTTCAGACTCCAACAAAAGTATCGACGGCGCAACGCCTGTAGCATTTCGGCCTTCCCATGTTGATATGGGAGGGTCACCTCCGTTTGGCGATCTGAACATAATAAATACTGATAAGAACATATTACGTACTGAAAAGATGATATTTAAATGTATTTTAGCAGCTACTGCTTGCAAATGAGTATTTAAAGGTATAGATTCGGAATATACAGATCGGTTTATGGCAAGAACAACACCATGGTGACCATTTTCTATATCTATTCTAGATTTAAAATATTTGTTTCTTGAAGAGCTATGCAGAACTGTTTTAAATCTTGGATTAACATTTCAGGTCATTAAAATGGGTTTTAAATCCATTACAGTTCCATTGAATGAAAGACATATTTAGGAAGTAAAATAAAGTGTTATGCATATACGTACAAACACACACACGCACACACGCACACACACACACGCACGCACACTCACACACGCACT
>NW_027114821.1:22849-27057 GCF_000696795.3 Halyomorpha halys
CGTACTTGTCAGCGTCTGTTCCTCAGGTTAGAGGCGGCTGTTTCAAAACCTGGCAGGAGGTATAAAATGCCTTTGAATTACCTTAAAACTTAGTTATGAAAATTCATTAAAGCCAATTTTAATTCATATAAACATGGCCAACTCATTGTTTGTGATTTTAAGGTTATGTTAATAAAGTACTGTGAAAAGTTTATTGAGTTATAAACTTAAAGCAATCAATTGCAATTATTATTAACGGCGTATTAATTTGAATTCAGGCTGATAGTTAATGTCAATAATCAGCATTATGAGAAACACCATTATTTACTACCTTATTAAGTACCATGTGTTTTACTCACAAATTTGAATGTATTTAATCATATTAGTTGTAATTATAACTATAAGCATTATATCTTTATGTAATATCTACACATAAAAGGAACCAAGCATTTAATTCACTCTTAAAACTTATTTATTAATCATTGATATTTTACATCATTAATAATTTCATTGTTGGTAAATGAATACATCAAATCAGTATTGTTTACAATCACTCATCATTACTTATCACTTTAAAAACAGGCACTAGTTAACAAAAATACGGCGTACGGATTCCATGTATTAACTTAGAACAACCAACATTGTATCAGGCGTTCACGAACGACTCGTTCACTCTACACAGAAGTAGCAACATTCTAAGACTTGGTACTTCTAACGAAGTACATATTGTGACAGTAAATCTTGGGTTTTCCTACACACCCTTGCGATCACAAATTATCTGCAATTACCTATCACTGACCCAGCTTAAAAGAGGCATCAGGACTCTTGAGCTGTATCTTAAACGTCACCCACTTATGGGTTCAAATTTGTTCAACATTTGTTTTTAATCACTCTTTTGTCTGTTGACAATTATTTTACATGATTTAATTAATCATAGGTTCTTATCAATTCTATCAATGCCTGGTTCGCTTAACATTCTTTTCTCTCTTGTTCCCTCTCACTCTTGTCTCACGTCGCTTCCCTTTGTCTGGTTGGTCTATCACATGAATATTATGGCAACCAGACTATTAGATTCCACACCGAATTGTGGAGTTCAAATTGCAACACTTGAGAAGAAACTTAAGTGCTTACACCAAAACATTATTGGCTGCGCTGAAGCCGGAGTAAAAGCTCTTGTTGGTCTTTAGAGAGCTACCTTATTCGAATCTCATTTAGAAGCTTCCCAGTATAGATATAGATTGGCAGACATTTCAGGAAAAATGGGATGAGTATGACGCCATTCTAATTGTTACTAATGGTGACCTCCCTAGTCAAAGAATGCAAGACATGTATGACGCATGCAGAGATGAAATTATTTTGCCAAGATCCTTCTCGTTTAAAATACGAGATTGCAAGAAAGCAGCTCAGATTCGTCCTTGGATTCAACTATCAGAGAATCTTCAATCAAAGAATAATCCAAACCAACTGAAACCAGGTAACCAAGAATCATGTCAGATCTATCCTGTTAGTAAACAAGACTCAACAAATTCTATGACTCATGAAAATATAGGAACAATGTATAAAGGAAGTCAGCAACACCAATCTCAAAGCAGGCTGTATGCTAGTTCCAAAGGTAATTATGGAGGATATAGTAGTAGCACCATTCACCAACAATCTCAGCTGCATCTCTCTTCGCAATATTCTTCTGAGAGTCAACAAATGTCAGCTGACCCTACTACTTCATCTCAAACCAGCTCAAATGTGTTATCACATCTTGAATCAACAGGAACACAGCAGAGTTTTCAGCAAAGCTTGGCTAGGCCTATTGATGTTGAGGTAGCCAATGATACACTGATCCAACATTCAAAATTTCATTCACAAAGCATCAATCATCAATTTAGAGCTCCTTTACTGCAGTTATCTTTTCAGATGTCTCCAAGATCGGCATTGTCTACCAACATACTTCATTGTGACACTGACACATCTGTACACACCCAACATCAGGAAACTGTTTCACCAAGGCCACTTATAGTACCCAGTACTCCTAAGGTGAATACTTTACCAGTTACATATTCTCAACAAGGCACATTGCAACAACATGAGCAAATGGGTTTGGCACAAGTTACAGCTGTGGGCCCAACTACCAGTGCTGAGTTTGTCAAATACAGGAATCACCAATGGGGACATCCCTCTTTGAATAGAGAAATTCGATTTGGCGATTTAGTGACTCCATTTCCAAATATGGTGTATACTTCGGAGGATAAACAACCGAAAGTTAAACCTATTAGCTCCAAGAACAAAATACATGCAGATAACATGTTATTATCCAAAAATGGAATACCTAATGGAATGGAAGAAGTGAGTTTAAAGCTCATATTAGCAGAGACAATGTGGACAATTTCACTCTGCCAACTGTAATCAGGACAGAATCATCAGAAATTACAACCATTAATATAAATATAAATTAATACCACCTCAGAACACTAAGACCACCCCTGTTCAAATCAGTGGGCAAACCAACATGAAAATGTTCAGAAAGGAACCAAAATTGATGAGATCATCCATCACAACACTATTTCCATCAGCCATGAACATGGAAATATTAAAACACAAAAGGACTCTCCAGTTCCTTATCCATATCCTCAAGGAAGTTCATTTCCACTAACCAGACAGTCTCAACAGATTGTTTCAGTAGCAACAACATCAGCTGTTACTACATCTCTGGTTAATTATTCAGATGTTCAGTATACCCAAAGGACTCCTTTAACCAATCAAATAAACCCTTCACAAATTCAATTACAATTCACAACTGCTTTCCCCAATTCAGAAGATGGGGCACCGCTATCTGCAAAACTTAACAGCCATGCTATATCGGGAACACCCCTTAATAGTATGCTCTCACAACCTTCTAATGACCAAAATCCCGACAACATAATCACATTCACATCAGAACCAACCTTCAAGCTCCATATAATCAAACAAGTAAAATGTAATCTCCATCAATTAATGTAATAAAACCAAATTTACAACTAACCAACTAACATATATTGTAACTATTTTGCTCATACTTTACAGCTAATTGTGTCAGAAAACTTTAAAGAGAATAGAGGTCATTTCATTTTAAAACCATCATATCAATTTATTTAAATACTGTCCACTCCATCATTACCTGTAAATTATAAGTAATTCCTTTATTTAAACTAGCTTACCAGTATAATAATTAATTTGGGTAATATCCCTCAATTTTTACTCCGGGGAATACCTAAATTAAACACGCACAGTGTGGACATAGCCTAATTAAAGTGCTCAATTTGATTGTATTGAGCATTACAAAATCTGTTGACTTGCGATTTGATTTCTTTCCTTCACGCAACCGGTAAATAATAATGATTAGTTAAAATAATAAAATCATAGCGGCAACAGAACTATTTATATTATCGATAGTTCAGCAGCATTGAAAAATATATTTCATGTAGCTATTATGAATAAAGTTTCCCAGTATCTCTCCAATTTTCAACAAATGTGTTATAACTTCAGCCTTACAGTATTTGAAGAAACATTTCTAATCCTGGATCCTGCTTATATAACATTTAAATAATACCACTGATGGATTCCAGAAGAAAATTGTTGGGATGATGTTGAAAATGACAGGATTATTCCTCTTAGGTTAAGACCTAATCGTTTGTGCTTTGAGACATAAGCTAATGAAGGCTTTACATGGAGAATCGTCTTTTGATATACTCTTTGTACACCTGATATTCGCAGCTTCCAACCCTTCTCTATATTCACTTCTTAATACAATTTATTATTATTATGTATATTAATTATTCACTGATATTGACTTTTGATGGCGTATTTGCAAAAAAATATATATAAAATGTGTCATGAATATTTATTTCATTTTTATCTTTTTCAATCACTATTAATTGATATGATTGGTTAAGCTGATCTTCATTTAAATATAGTTTGATTTGTTAAGGGCTTGTGGCAAACAGGTGGTAGCTCCCATTTCAACGTTTGCAGAGAACTGTTAGTAACGTTTTAAAAATTTAAATTCTAAGTAAAGTAAAAAAAACCTCTTTTTATCGATTTCGATTTTAATATTAGTATTAGAGCAGTATGGCCAATCAAAAATATAACTGTCAAATGGGGTAAAACGTTGTCGGTCGTTGGATCTACCATTTGTTTTCCACAAAATAGATATTTTATCTATTTTTTGCAGTTTATTGCAGAAGCACAAATATATATAT
>NW_027114821.1:28086-29853 GCF_000696795.3 Halyomorpha halys
TGGAAATTGCTCATTGAAACAACCGCTAGAGAAGTGGAGGCCCAAATGGAAGTAGAAGAGCCAGGGTGGACCAGGATAGGCCAAGAAACATACCAAACCTTTGGAGAAGAAGAGACCAAAGATATGGTAGAAGAGAGAGACATAGTAACACGGAAAATAGAAGGAGCCAAATTAAACCAAGAAACAATGTTCGGTGGGAGGACCGCAAGTGCCATGGGTGTGTTAAAACTGGACACCTGGTAGCACAATGTCCCCGCACCCGATGTTTTGAATGTGGGACAGAGGGACATATAGCTCGACAGTGTCCCTATATGTATCGGCGGAGGGAGCAAAATGTGCCTGAACCGATGGAGGTCAATGCTCAGAGATTACGGAGAAGAGTAATCTCTCGAAGGACGAACGGATCCATGACTGAATCCACGGAGATGTCCGAGACCTCAGGAACAGAAACTGAAGCAGGGGACCATGAGCGAGAGCATAGCCAGCAAGGCAAGAGGAGGACTTGGAGACGAAAAGGAGTAGAAGCTAGAACACGAGGAGAGTTCTGATTAGCGTACCCACAGAGGGGCTGCCGCACGTTGGAGATCAACCATATGAGAGCAGAACACGGCGGTTTCGCTATAATAGAGTTTGCAGGAGTGAGGTGTTTGGTAGACACTGGTAGTCCCAGTGCTAGCATGAGCCGAGAGGCTGTGGAGAAGTTGTGTAGTGTAGAGAAAGCACACCGAATTCAAGTATGTCAGTGTAGGATAATCACCTTAGGAGGCCCTTGTGAGGTAGAGGGGGAGGCGAAATAGGATTGAACCATTGGGGATTTAGTAAGGGCATCTTGAAAGTACATATTGTAAAGACCATGCCGAAGGAATATAAAGTATTTGTGGGGTGTGACCTGCTAGGGAAGGAACCTTAGGAGGTAAAACCTACAAATGTCGTGAACAACAGAGCATGGGTGTACAGATTGGGGCAATCAATCATCAAGCTGAGGACTGGAGACAGCGACTCAAATAGGAATACCAGGATATTTTTTTTACAGAAGGGGATATCCTCGGAGCAACCGGGAAGACTGTCCATGAGATCCCACTGAAGCAGGAGAGGGTAACATATGTAAAAGAAAGGAGATACCCACAAGCACTACGTCACCACATCCGGGAGGAACTCGAAAGTTTAAAACGACAGGGAATCATTATTGATAGTACTTCCCTATACAATAGTCCATTATGGGCGGTTAAAAAAAGGAGTGCGCCAGGTGAAACTACTGAAAAGTACAGAGTGGTGGTAGATTACAGGAAGCTGAACGAGAACACCATTGACGAAAAGTATCCAATCCCCAGATTTGAAGTCATTTTAGACAGGCTGGGTGGGGCGACCGTATTCAGCACACTGGATTTGAAGGCTGGGTATCATAAAATTAAGATGCACCCTAATGATCAACATAAGACTCCATTCACTTTTGAAAGGGGTCACTATGAGTTTACAAGGATGCCGTTTGGCCTCCAAAATGCTCCCATAACCTTTCAGCCCCTGATGGACGAGTTTCTGAGAGGGATTGAATTCACTACATCGCCATAATTAAAGATAAATTTAAAAAAATGTAGTCACCACTTACAAAAACATAAAAGAACAGATAAGTTGAGATGAGGACACTCCGGATTACTCTTGCGCAGGTGTTTCGGTTAGTGGGACTTTAAGTTGTTCAATATGAACGGTCCTGCGCTTTTTGGGTTCTCTAATACTCTCAATAGTTACAATATTATGTTCTCTTATTAT
>NW_027114821.1:31956-35309 GCF_000696795.3 Halyomorpha halys
CTAGGTACTGCCATTTTCTGGATTGCTGAAACTTTATCCGGGTTTGGTTTAACTACCTCCTTAGAAATTGTGTGACCCAGACATTTTATTTGTTCCTGCCCCAGCGCCCCCTGACAACTTGAGCCCAAAATGTCTTATTCTCTGGAACACTCGCCCTTGTTTCCGTTCCGGCAGCCTGGTTGGATTTTATAACGATTTGAAACTTTTTATCGTTGATTATGTCATCAATTTCCGGAAGTTCTGAGGGTCTGTCTGTCGGCGTTGCGTTCCCATCTGATTCGTGTTGGACTACTGGAATTTTCGGCCCGCTCTCCGCCCATTCGCGTAGATACCTCAGCGCAAACGGTTCGACCGGTGCTTCCTCGTCCTCGATCGCGTTCACCACTAGGTCTCGCGATAACCAATCGGCCACTACATTATCGACGCCCTTCTTGTGGACGATGTGGAAATTATATGCCGCGAGCCTTTCCTTCCATCGTGATACACGTGCTGATGACTCTTTTAAAGAACCGAGGTGTAGGAGAGGTTTATGGTCAGTTGCGAGTTTAAACTTCTTGCCGTACACATATGGCCGAAAATACTCTACCGCCCATACCACTGCCAAAAGTTCGCGTTCAATAGCGCTGTATCGTTGTTCGGCCGAATTGAGTTTTCGTCCGCCGTATGCAATAGGTTTTTCGCCCTCTTCGAAATATTGCGACAGCACGGCCCCGAGAGCTAATTGGATAGCGTCTGTGGTCACCTTGAATGATCTCTGGAAATCGGGGAAAGCCAGCAAGGGGCGCGTTGTTAAGATCTTCCGACATTCCTCGATGCTCGAATAGCGACCTGTTCAGGACCTAGGGAGAACCGTTTCCCTTTCTTTAAAATTTCACTAAGGGCATGCGTAATTTCCGCAATCCCTGGTATGAACTTGCGGTAATAATTAATCATCCCTAGGAATCTCCTCACTCCGCGGGCATTCCTCGGCAACGGCGCGTTCTGGATCGCTTTCACCCGTTCTTGATCCGGCTGCACCCCTTGTCGCGATACCACATGTCCCAAAAACCGGATTTCACCAAGTCCGAACTTCGATTTCTCACGTGATAGCTTGAGACCGAATTCTCGAACTCTATCAAAAACCCGTGCTAAATGTTCGGCATGCTCCCGCTCGTTCTTGCTGAACACGATCAGGTCGTCCATGTAGACTTGCGAGAATTCCTCCACTAGACCCCTCTGTAGCTCATCCATGAGACGTTGGAAAGTCAACGGAGCTCCCTTCAGCCCGAAAGGCATTCGCACGAACTCAAAATGTCCACGCCCCCAGGAAAATGCCGTCTTCGGTATGTCTGCATCTGCCATCTTAACCTGATGGTAACCGCTTTTAAGATAGTCGCCCCCGATAGTCGGTCCAGTATGTCCTCGACCCGCGGCAGTGAGTACCGCTCCTCCTTCGTTGCCTCATTCAGCTTGCGATAGTCCACCACGACTCAGTATTGTTTTGTGGCTCCACTTCGTTCACCCTGTTTTTTCTCTACCACCCACAATGGGCTATTAAACGGGGAATTACTTTGACGTATTATGCCTTGTCGGAGAAGTTCGTCTAATTGTTCTCTAATAATAGTCCTCATGGCCTGGGGGTACCGCCTATCTTTTACATAGATTGGGTTTTCCGACTTTTAAAAAGTTCTCCCTCCCGATAAAATAGATCATCGTTTTTACCGACCAAGCGCATCAACGTCCGATCCCAGTCTACCGCTCCAATTCTCATATTCCCACTTTTCTCTTTAGCCATTACTTCGTACCTTCGTTTACCGATTTTATATTGCCATCTCTTACGGTTAACGTTGAGTTTAAACCCCACTCGTTGGAGTATGTCACACCCTATGATCAGTTCGTACCCTGCCATTAACTCTTCGATAATATGGATAAGAACTTTTGTATCCAACCCTGCCAATTCTCCCAGGTTGAGACTCGTTTCCCCCAATGTTTGGCATTTTCCACTGACAGTAGACACCGTACATGCGCATTGTTTACGGCCCGCCCAAATGCCTAATTTCTCCGCCCCTCTTCGGCTAACTAACGAGTTGGTACTCCCGGTATCTATCAGAAATCTCACCCCTGACTCTTTCGAACTCGCCACGGGCAACCTTGTAACGCGACCACCCCGTACACTATTACAAATTATTGACTCACCCCGCCGGTTGCCCCACCCGTTACCGCGTCCTCAGTTTGAAAGGTCGCGACCCGCTTCTATCTCGGCTCCGGATGCTCTTCCCACCCAGGGGTTCCCTCCTCTTACCTCATGGCTTCTCGAAGCCGGGCGGCTGCGCTCAGAACGGACGCTCTCCTCGCCTGATGATTCGTCGCTGGTGAATTGTCTTCCGCTCCTCTTTTCGGTCCTCCTGTTGTTCCAGTCCTGATTATTTACTTCCATAGGTTCCGGTGGAGGTTCTCTCCTGGTATGCCGGGGGTTACGTCTCGGGCATTCACTGGCTACATGCCCCTGTCTACCACACTCGTAGCATCTTGTGTACTTGCACTGCGCGGCTACGTGTCCGGTCTTGTTACATTCATAGCAGCGCCGGTCCGATCGCTGCCTTCTTTCCTCTGGTCTTCTACTTGGCCTCTTTTCAAAGTTGCTCCTATCGTGGGTGGTCCGTCTGGCGGAGCTTCGCTGCTGTCTTCGTGGCGACCTCACCTCCGTCCACTCTGCTTCGGATTTCTCGAAGCGGGCTTCCCTACGTCCCCTCGCATCCACAAGATCCTGGGCGCAGTCGATAAAATCCCAGTCCCTGGGAAGCGATCCAGGACGGTCCAAATAATGATTAAGTTGGACCTTCAGCACCCCTTTTAAGAACTCCATCTTCTGGGATCCCTCTGCCTGTCCACAAGTCTCCATCATTTTCTCCGTCAGCCGGTTATAAAGGACCAGCAGCTTTTCTGCGAACTCACCTTCCGACTGACACTGGGCGGGGGAGGAAGTATTTTATTTATTTAAGGAACGGCGACTTAAATAAATAAAATACTTCCTCCTCCGGAGTCCATCTTCCGCCGCCGTATAATTTCTTGAGGCGAACCTTTAACGTGTCCCAGGGTAACGTCAGGTCGCCCTGTACTGCATTCAGAACCCGTCTTGAGATACGACCAACCAGGGAGGCCTCAAGTAGCTTTACATGAGACTCTAACAGCGTGCCTGTTCCTTGTCGGGTGGCGATTAAACTTTTGATCTGATCCCCGCCCTTGAGGAAATGTTCCAGGTCCCCTACTATCCCAGTGAACGGTTCCAACTGGCTGATAACCTCGTGGATGAACGCAGAGTTCTGCGTTCTTATCTTTAGCAATTCGATTTGAGTGTTCTCCGTTGCCTTAGA
>NW_027114821.1:35974-36839 GCF_000696795.3 Halyomorpha halys
TATTTTATTTATTTTTTAACTGTGTCAGTCCTGCAGTTGTTTTTACTCTCCCACTCCTCTGTAGAGAATTTAGATGAATGACTCATTAAGTGCTATCCGTCAAATACCATAAAGTGACAGATTAGTCACTTGCCGAGTAGTAGATTTTATCCGCCAAATATTAATTTTTGCTGCATTATTTTTTGAACTTTCATTTCTTGTTGATCTATTATAACGAAATAATCAATGTACAATTTTAAACGCAATATAAATATATAATGTGTGAAAATGTGCGCAGTTTAAATTAGAGCTCTATTATTTTTCCATTTAATTCTACTTAATTTCATAACATTGATTCATTACGTAGCTTATACATTTCGTAACATCTGGTTCCTCAAGAATAACAATTGTTTCAATGTATCACTTGCCTGGCTACACTACGCTAAGTTTAGTAGAATTAAATAAAAAATTAGTAATCATATAAATGAAATAAGAAACAGTGGTGAAAATAAATTTTAAGTGATAAAAGATTACATATTACGCTAGCTTTCATGTATATTATTTATTTACAAGTAAAAAGAAGATTGATAATTAAGGATTCGAATGTCTAATTGATATTTAAATGAAGTAAAGGATGAGGCTTTGTGAATGGATATGTGTAAGGTATTAAAAAATGAAGTAGCTCAACGATTAATGATTTTTTTAAGAAAGCAGTTCTATGGGAAGGAATTTATATCGGTTGGTTGAGATCTTGTATTTTACATCTGACTAGATAAATGAAGGGTGAGGAACTAAAATATCTTTTTTTTTTTTTTTTTTTTAAATTGATAGATATTACAATCTGCCACACAGTTGTGGGCAATAGGTAATATTGATAAATGATATC
>NW_027114821.1:37424-46060 GCF_000696795.3 Halyomorpha halys
TTGGAATGAGATCAAGGACAAAAGGGATATGTAGGTCATGGTGTAGTGTTCTGTTGGAAACTAAAATATCTAGGAAAGTTTTTCGGTTTTTAAAGCATTACCATAAGAATGTACAAAGAAGGTACTACTAAACCCTTGCCATAGTAGATATTGGGAAAATGCCAACTTTACTCGTAATAATATAGGGAGATAGGAGAACGTTTAGGAATACCAAATTTGAATATCGTAAAGAAGTTCGTTAAGAAGTTCATCAATCCTTTTAGTTCCATCTCACGTTCAGCAGATAATCCTTCACATTTTAAGCACTCGTAGTCGAAATTAGGAAAAATATTAGAATGAACGAATCATGGAATTTTAGGGGCTGTTTAAGAATTGAGGTGTTTTTTTGGAGGTCAACCCAATTTCCGAAGCCAGGCTGTAAGTATTAATAATGTCTTACAAATGTTTATCACTAGTATCAAAAGTAATCACTTCTTGAAGCAAGTATTATTTGGTCTGAGGCTCCCAGGATCACATTATTAGGCCACATCTCATCTCCGAAACCATTCTACTAGTAGTACTAGTTTTTGCTGATTTTTGAAACGTAAAAAAGTTGGAAAACTTCACTATGTTTGGGAAACCGATTTTTGGCCGGCTAGATAAGAAAAATATTGTTTGCGTTAGTGCGTATTGATTTATATTTATATAATTTCTGATGAATAGAATATAAATTAAATTAATTAAATACAAAATTGGGGCTACTCACAGTCTACATTGACACTTATTCTCTTGGAAACTGTAGGCGGTACTCCGTTGGAAGCAATGCAGAGGTAGGCTCCCATGTCCAACCGGCTGATGCGGCTCATCTCTAAAGTAGGTCCTTCAACCTCTGCGACTGTAAATAGAATATTCTTCTGTGAAGAGAACTCAAGATATACATGATATATTGTTTATGTTCGATAGTAAATATGAATCAAATACATAACGATAATTAAGGGTTAAAAAAAATTGGCACATCAAGAGATCTAAGGGATTTGTTATATCGAGGTTTGGATAGCTGAATATATCGAGGTTCATACACTTATTAACACTAACCTCTATATTTCAAATTGTGTAAATCTTGCCAAAACTATTAACATATTAAATAATTAAGGAGATGGCCAGGGTTGCGGTCAAAATAGAAATAAAAATTACCTCTTCTTAATATGACCATCTTAGAAATCATACAGTAGATTAAATGTGTGTGTGTGCGTGTGTGTAATGTGGCCTGAGGACAATAACAGCTGACAGGCCGTATCAGCAGATCGGCTTGAACAGCTGATTGGTAGGTATATATAGGGGTGCTGAACTCAAATAAACCCATTCTATTTCTGGAACCCGTGGGAGTTATTTCATACCCTTTTCACTGTTTTCTCTAGAGGATACTTAAGTGGTGCCGCAACCCGGGACCTTTGGATATCGGAAAAAGTTTAGTCTAAAAGAAAAAAAAATGTTTTTTTCTTTGTTCTTCCTGAATTATGGACGGTAACGGACTAGTTAGAACGGCAGTACTAAACATAGAGGGTCTGAACTTTAACAAGCCACCTCCAGCTGCAGCCAACCCAGAGATGGAGCTATTACCGGAAGTCTCTTTAGCGAGAGCTCATGCCACGACGAACCTGAACCGAACACAGCTGAAAACCTGTTCGACAGTCGTCTAAAGGGTGAAAAGAAGCATCCTAAATCAAATTCAAGCCGATGAGGAGACTGGAGCGTGATCAAGGCAAGATTGAAGAAGGCATTTGGAGGAGGACGGTGGGCCCCAGAAGAGGAAATATTTATGATTAGGGAGACATAGAAACCAAGACAGTCTGATGGGCAGTATGCTACGGAACTCCTGGCACGCTACAATAGAATCGATGATAAACTCAGCGAAATGATGGAGACAGGTACAGGGTCCAACAATTCCAATGTACAAAAGATTGTGTTGGAAAAAGAGCTAGGGAAGAAGGAGGGCAAGCCGAGAGAACACTCCTTCGTAGAGTACGCTCAGGAACTTATAGACAAAAGCACCCGGGAACAGTAGTCCAGAGTGGATGTGGAAGAACCAGGATGGAGGAGGATTACGTACAATCGGAAAAGGACTACTCCGCTGCCCTGGAGAAGAGATTACAAGTATAACGGCCGGGAAAAGAGGCTGAACCGGAACAGAAGATCAGGAGAAGCAAAACCAAGAACCAGCAGCCACCGAGAAGACCGCAAGTGTTATGGTTGTGGCAAAAGTGGGCCCTGAACTCAGTGTTTCGACTGTGGAAACAAAGGACACATCGCCCGGCCGTGCCCATACATGTATCAAAAAAAGAATAAGGACGAAGAGGTCGTTTTGACAATTCATGTAGTGAGTAGGATGCCCAGGGATTATCAGATGATCATTAGTTGTGAAGGTGGGGGGCTCGTATTAAGAATAGTAATGGAAAACGGAATATTATAATTGGACAAAGCAAGTACAGATGCCAGCAAACAATAACAGACGGGAAGGAGCGAGTAGAGGCAGTAACACAGGCGGAGAATTGAAAGGACTCTATTATAAATGTAGATGTATAAAGAGATGTATTGGGTTCAACAGGAAGGATGTTAAAGAACGACGTCAGTTGTCTTCCAGATTCCGGTGAAGAAACATCGTCGGTACCTGTGCCTTTGATCTTTGGAAACAATCTTAGGAAAGTGCTTTTGTGTAACTTTTAACAGTGGTTTTCGAATTTGTGTTTATGGCCCGTGGAGTTGTTTGGTGATCAAAAACAGATAAGGGACATCTTTAATTTACTTTCTTATTAAAACTCATTGTTTTGTTTTTTTGGTTACATTGGAAGCTATAACAATGGCTGAATCTCCACCAGCTAAACGTAAAAAAGCAAAATTTAAAAGTACAGACATAAGAAATAATGAAACTAAACCAAAAAACTATAACAGGTTTTATATTATTAAAAGAAAAGAAACTGATGAAATTGGAAATTTTTTAGATTTCAGTAGGATCTCGCCTTTTTTTATTCATAAAAACTTAAATAATCTGATTGGTGAAGTCAAACAATGTAAAAAATTAAGTGATGGAACACTCTTGGTAGAAATATTGTCTGATAAACAATCCGATAAAATTCTTAAAATGTGAAAATCTTTTAAATAATTTTCCGATTAAGGTTGAACCACACGCTAGGCTAAACATGAGTAGGGGCGTTATTTGGTTTCCGAAGCTCAATTTTTGTTCTATCGAAGAAATTAAAGATAAATTGAAAATGCAGAACGTTGTTGATGTAAAAAGAATGACATTTTATAAAAATAACGAAAAACATGAAAGTAATGATTATCTCTTAACTTTCAATATCCCAGCTTTACCCAATGAAATTAAAATAGGATATCACAATGTTAATGTTAGAATGTTTATCAGTAACCCGACGCGCTGTATGGTATGCTGTAGGTTCGGCCATACAAAACTTAAATGTAAAAAAGAGCCAATATGTAGATATTGTGGAAAAGCCAAACATGAAGGTGCATAATGTAGTAGCCCCTTAAAATGTGTCAATTGCTCAGAACAACATGACTCTTTTTCGAAAACCTGTAAGGCTTTTCTTAGAGAAAAGGAAATTAGAAGTATTCAAGATATGGACAAAATTAGTTATATGGCCGCTAAGAAAAAGTACGAATCACTACATCCACTTTCTTCTCAGATTACTTTTTCTAATATTGTGAAAAACCAAAAAAAAGTTAGTGTTAGTGTACGACTGATGAATTGGATAAAGTCTTTGTATTTAAAAAGCCGTCAGAAACAACTAACAAACCATCCTTAATACCCGGTCGCTCGGGTGATAGTACTAAAAGCGGTACCCCCACTCCTCCCCTTCTCCCCTTCACACTCCCCTCTTCAACTATTCCCGTATCTACCTCTCCCATTCCTCTCCCTTCCAGACCTTCATCTTCCGAATCTCCCACACCTACTAACCCACCGCCTACGGCTTGCAAACAGATAGATGCTGTTCGTTCTACGGATCCGGACTCTTTAGCTTCGGAAAAAATAGTCCCTAACGAACTCACCTCTCCTCACGCTTGCCCAGGTAACTCACTTGGTCAATGGACTTTGGTTAAAGATAGGAGAGGTAGAAGTAAAACTCGAAATAGATCTCCCAACCGAAATCAGAGCGAAGAGAGAGGAGCAAAGAATAACTAGTATAGGATCTCAAGAATAGGTTCTTCTCAGCTCCAAAAAATAACTAGTTATGACCCTAGTCCAATGGAACAGTAACGGTATTAAAAGTCATTTTAATGATTTGAAGATATTAATTTCTGATGAAGATCCGTTCTGTTTAAGCTTACAAGAAACACATCTAAGGCCTTCAGATCAATTTACTCTTAAAGGTTTCAAAATTTATAGAACAGATTGCAATGAAAACTATGAACGTGCATGTAGAGGAGTAGCCATTGCCGTAAAAGACTCAATCTATTCCCACCCAGTAGAAATAGACTCCCCCTCCAAGTAATAGCGGTTACAGTTCATTTAAACATTACCTTCACAATTTGCAGTATTTATCTCCCTCCAAATAACACCATAGAAATAGAACACCTCATTCACATCCATAGACTGCTGACAAAGCCTGCTTTATACACCTGAGACTTTAATTCGAATTCAATACTGTGGGGATCTAAAAATACCAACCCCAGAGGTCGAATAATTGAAAATTTCCTAGATTTAACTGACCTTCTGCTACTAAATTCCGGTGAACCAACATATTTCAGCGCTACTCACCGCACATTTTCATCTATAGATCTTTCTATGCAGCAGTTCACTAATCGATGCTATAGACTGGACAGTTCTACCAGAACCTTATGGTAGTGATCATTTCCCAATCCGTTTAAAATTGAGAAATATCAATCACGATAACAGAACTATACCTAAATGGATCATAGAAAAAGTAGATTGGTCTAAATTCACTTCGCTAGCTGGCCCGCCACAAGATACCCCTAGCTGCCTAACTATCGATGATGGATGCCAAGCTATAACTGAAGCTATACTCACAGCTGCAGAAACTTCAATCCCACAAAGCCTGGGCTGCCTCAAAAGACCGCCTGTTCCCTGGTTCAACAATCAAAAAAGGAATCTTGGAAATCATTTATCGAGTCCATTAACTCTTCTACCCCATTCAAAGTCGTATGGGATAAAATAAGGAAAATAAAACGAACTAGAGCAGCTTGCAGATATACTCTAGCTAGTAAAGGAAAATTTTGCGACGATCCAGATTTAATAAGTAATATATTCAACAAGTAATATATAACAATGATGCCTCTTCTATCAATGTTTTTCGGCATTTAGACTTCTCCACCACTGAAGAATACCAAGATTACAATACCCCATTTTCAATTTGGGGGCTACAATCAATACTAAAAGGCGTTAAAGGATCTTCACCTGGTCCTGACAATATACACTATGCCATGTTACAACACCTACCTAAAACCACACTAAACTTGCTCTGGGATTTTTATAATTATATCTGGACCACTGGAAATTATCCTATGGACTGGAATCAATCTATAGTGATTCCTACTCTGAAAACAGGGCATGATAAACGTCATCCATCAAGCTACCGACCAATATTTCTAACCAGTTGCTTATGTAAGATAATGGAGCGAATGGTAAATAAGAGGCTCACATGGATCATAGAAAAGTACCGTCTTGTCCAAAACTTTCAATGTGGATTTCGCAAAGGGAGATCAACTATGGATCACATGGTTCAAATGGAAACTGAATTACAGTATGCCTTTGTTCAGGAGGAGCAAACTGTTGCTGTCTATTTTGATATGCACAAAGCCTTCGACAAAACAAATAAATTCACCATTTTGAATAAACTATATTCACTAGGACTCCGAGGTAATCTTCCTACATTTATCCAAAGTTTTTTAACACGTTACTCCTTTCAGATCCAAATTGGAAAATCGTTTTCAAGACCATGTGAGCAGGTGAATGGAGTGACACAAGGGTGTGTAATAAGTACAACTTTATTCACTCTAGCCATCAATGACCTAGGATTGAACCTACTCCGTGGAATTAAAGTGATGCTCTTCGTCGACGACCTCGCAATATTATACAGAGCAAGAGACATCTCTTCAATTAAAGAAAAACTTCAAGATGCTCTCGATCGCATCAACAATTGGTCCAGATCATCAGGACTACAATTCTCTTCTGAAAAAACAAAATGTGTACACTTTAGTAGGAAAAGGAACACACCACAATCACCAGGCGTTTACTTGGGAAATGTTCAATTGCCTTATGTTAACGTTCATAAATTCCTGTGGTTGTCGTTTGATAGGCGCCTTTCTTGGGAACATCATATTAAATTATAAATGAAAGATGCGTTGGAAAACTTAAAATATTAACTGTACTTAGCGGAACGAACTGGGGAGCGGACCGGAACTCAATGCTTAAAGTGTATCAAGCTCTAATCTCTTCCAAGATAGATTACGGCAGCTTTGTTTACGGCTCCGCTCGTATAAATGTTTTAGCTAAGCTAGACTCTGTACATCACACAGGAATACGCCTACAGGAGCCTTTAGGACAAGCCCAACCCTTAGTCTGTGTGTCGAAGCAGGTCTACCACCTCTGTTGTTCAGAAGAAAAAGCTAGCCGTTAATTACATGACAAAGTTATACCTACAAAACACGCACCCAACCTATAAATACATCTTCCAACCTAATTTTTCTGCAAAATTCCAACAAATAAGGAACTCCACATTGCCACTTTCACAGAGAATGACCTCTACAATAAATAAACTGAGGCAAATCAAACTAACTGCAATAGAAAATGAAGTGCCCCCCTTAAAAAACCGAGATTAAACCTTCATCTATCAAAATTTCAAACGGGAAACACATTACCGCAAAATTATAAAAAACATTACCATAAAATAATCCAGTGTTTACCCGATCACTTGTTAATTTTCACAGACGGATCCAAATCAGACACATCTACGGCATCCGCTTTTGTAACCTCAAGTACTTCTTACAAAAATAAATTGCACCAACATTGCAGTATATATACAGCAGAAATCGACGCAATTGTAATGGCACTGAGATACGTAAAGAGCTTACCAATTAATAATGTGGTGATTATTTCAGACTCACTGAGTGTCCTGAAAGCCTTGAAGAGCATGTATCCGGAACACCCCGGACTTCATTGTGTTTTAGATCTCATAAACATTTTGAACGACGATGGAAAAACTATACATTTAATCTGGTCACCTAGTCATATTGGGATAAGAGGCAACGAAATGGCTGATAGGGCAGCAAAAAAGGCGCTCAACCTTCCGGGACCAAGTAAAGCTTTCTTGACAGCATCGGTGCTCGCACGGCTACTAAGAGAGGCCATATTACAGGAGTGGCAGGCACTGTGGGACAGCAGCCCGCAAAATAAATTGAAGGCGATCAAGAAAAATGTGAAGGGATGGAGCAGCTCCAGTCGCGGAAACCGCAGAGAGGAGGTTGTATTGACACGCCTAAGACTAGGACACACACCAGGCTCACACACCTTCACTTAATTACAAAGGAGGATCCACCCAGATGCCAGAAATGTAAACAAAGAATGAGAATAAATCATATCTTTGGAGAGTGTGTTTTCTACGCGAGAAGAATAAATGAACTGGGTATACCTTCAAATATATCAGAGGCCTTTGGATATGGAGAAACATATTTAAATAAGATTATGTCTTTTCTGAAAATACAAGGACTATTTGTGAATATATAATGTATATATATGAATGTATGCGTATGTATATGTGTATATAAGTTAAGTATCAGCGAAAGCCAAATGTCAAAAAAGAGAAGAAGGAATAAGATATAACACGTGTGAACTGCTGTAATATACTGGCCTTATTGTATTCGGTACATCTCTTATATACGTTCGATCAGCTGATCCCCTCAGTCAGCTGACATCGAAATAACAGCTGACTCATACCGTAACTCCCCCCCCACCAGTTTACGAACAATCCTCGTAAACTAATACTATATAATATAATAACATAGAAAACAATAACAATAAAGAATAAATATTTACAATAAAACAAATCCTATATACCTATCATTGAAAAAACTCACAAGTTGCCTTAATAAACGCTAAAAATTTTAATATTTAATTTTAATATTTAAACCTAATAATAGAACAAGTTAGAATGAAAAAGAAATTTTTCTAAAAAACCAAAACATAGCATGAAAGAGATAATATTTACAAAAATCAATAACAATCTTAAAACAAAACAATAAATAGAATAAGTAACTAAATTTTCTGTAATACAATCTAGTAAGAGAACACTTCAGTTTTTATATTGTCATTGCCGGAAGTTTCAATTCCTCAACATGGACAGTTCTCCTCTTTTTGGGTTCTCTGATACTTTCTATTGTAACAATATTATGTTCCCTTATAATAATTACCCTGAAGGGACCCTCCTATCGCTGTATCTCTTTACCCCTGTTAGATCCCAACTTCTTATATACGATCGTCCCGATTTTGATTGCTCCCATCCTATCTGTGGCCTTTAAATTCTCCCTAGTTACCCTCCTGGATTTTTCTTTTTCGATTCTTCCCCGGGCCTTTTCCCATAGCTTTCTTCGAGCAACATGGTTGTTGTGTATTTCTTCTCCGTTTG
>NW_027114821.1:46497-53611 GCF_000696795.3 Halyomorpha halys
GAACCTGGTGCGGCATTGCCACCTTACTGAAGAGATCAATTATGGTTATCCATTTAAATCCTCTCCACGTGAAAGTGTCAACCTGTAAGTCATTGAGCGGTGCATCTGCGGTAGGTGTCTCTTCCTTGTCTGCCTTTTGGTGGATGTCTGTCATACTTTGTGCGTTGACAAACGTCGCAGTTTCCTAGAACTTCTGTGATAGTCTTCCTCATCCCCCACCAAAAGTATCTTCTCTTCAATGCTTGTAGGGTCTCCGAGATTACACGATGATTGGTTTTGCCCTGATGATACGCGACATTTTCCTCGATTTCCTCCTCTGGTCGTCTGGGCCCCTGCTCGGTCGTTTTTCGCCGTTCCCGTTGTGGTTAATCCGCCTGGTCGGGCAACGTTGGCGTCTCCTCGGTGATCTAACTTCCGTCCAATCCGCTTCCGGTTTCCCGAAACGGGCTTCATTACGCTCTCTTGCGTCCACCAGCTCGTGGGCATATTCCATGAACCCGCGGTCCTTGGGTAACGAACCTGGTCGGTCAAGATAATGGTTGAGCTGTACCTTCAGTATGCCCCTCAGGAAATCCATTTTCTGAGCACCCTCTGTTGGACCGCATGTTTCCTTCTTCTCCGTCAGCCTATTGTGCAACAGAAGAAGCTTCTAAGCGAACTAACCCTCTGATTGGCCTTGTGTTCTACGTTCCTTAAATAGGTAGAACCCGTCTTCTTCTGGAGTCCACCTGCCTCCGCCATACAACTTCTTGATCCGTGTCTTTAGCGTTCCCCAGGGAAGGGTCGAGTCACCTTGTATGGGGTTTAGGACCCGCCGAGACGTACGACCCACCAGCGAGGCCTCCAGTAACTTCATGTCGGATTCTGGTAGTGTGCCAGTCTCCTTTCTCGCGGTTATCAAAGTTTTAATTTGATTTAATTAAATTTTAATTTAACCGCCCTTGATGAAGTGTTCTAGGTCGCCAACAGTCCCCGTGAAGGGCTCTAGTTGACTGATCGCCTCGTGGATGAACGCCGAACTTTGTGTTCTTATCTTAAGTAGTTCGATCTGTGTGTTTTGCTTCGCTTTCGACAATTGGGCCTCCAGCTTCTGTCGCTCCACGGTCGACTGAGCCAACTGATATTCTAATTTTTTTCAGTTCTTCAGCTGGTTCATCATGATAATTCTAATTAGTCTACTAACCTCTGCCTTAAGTGAATCTGCCTAATCTCTACTGCGGGGTTCCTGATAGTATTCGCACGTGACAGAAATTCGAATTTTTCCGTCCCGGGTTTCGGCACCACTTACGATTAGACTGACAATATAACTTAAAAATAAAAGGGATTCGGGCAGAGTAACAATTTTCCGTTTGTTGGGTCTTGAGGATCTGTTAATAATACAACTTTGTCTGTTTTATGTTGTTAATTGTGTCTATATGTATTTATTAGATAAGAATAGCATGAATTTAAATTTTGCACTTCTGATTTTTTATTAATAGCTTGATTCTTATTCTGTACATATAGATGTACTGGGCTGAATAAAGCCATAAGAATGAAGCCAATAATAAAAAAATAAGAAGTGCTAAATTTTTAATTCATGCTATTCTAACCTAATAAATACATAAAGACACAATTAACAACATAAAATAGAAACAGACAAGATATCAACAACAGACTGACTAACTACTAAGGGAAAAAAAAAAGAACGGTACATGTGGAGTAACCTAAACTACCGAAAAGTATAGGGTGGTAATAGATAGCAGTAAGCTAAACAAGAATACCGAATACAAGAAGTATCCGATTCTCAAATTTGAAGACATTCTGGACAAGCTGAGTGGGGCGACACTATTCAGCACATTGGACATGAAGGCCGGATATCATCAAATAAAAATGCACTCTAAGGATCAATAAGACGGCATTCGCATTCGAGAGAGGGCACGAGTTTACAAGGATACCGTTTGGTCTCAAAAACGCCCCCATAACATTTCAGTGCCTGATAGACGATTTTATGAGTAGAATTGACGAATCCGTCTGTCAGATTTACATGGGTGATCTTCTAGTGTTCAGTAAGAACAAAGTCGAACTTGTACAACATTTACTCAGCGTATTCCAGAGAATCAGGCACATTCGGAGACTTTTTTGTTGTGTACCCCTTCCCACTCAGCATCCTTCTCAAGAAAGGCAGAAAGATGATCGTCATGACGATGGTCGAAGGCAATATTAGGCGGTGCATGGAGAAGCTGCAGCAGGTTCCGGTGTTTGCGTTCCTGGACTTTACTTGGCAATTACTAAGGACGTGAATAGGCGCTGGGAGCCTATTGTCTCAGGAGGGTAGAGAGGGAGTTTGCTCAGTGGCGTACGCCAGTAGGCACCTAACGAAACGGAGATTAGATACTGTGCGCTGGAACGAGAGCTCTTGGAAATCGTCTGGGCTGTTGACCACTTTGGAACCTATGCGTTTGGCCTCTTCAATGAGTGGGGAAGTTGAAGGAGTCTTCCGCTAGGATTACGCTTTGGAAGGAGCTCCTCGCACAGTATAATATGGAAATGATATACAAACCAGGAAAAGAAAATGTGGTAGTCGATTGTTTGTCTCGAGCAATTATAGTAAATGACGTAGAATAGGAGGCCGGAGAATCGTCTAGGTAATTCCAGCGGGAGTGGATACCAAGAGAAGAAGAACAGGATGTGGCGGAGGAAGAAAATAGGAAGGAATCTTCGTCTAACGAAAGCTCGGAGGAAGGAAGACCATTAGATATGGAGGAACTTGAGGACATCATCAATGATAAGAGGCGACAGATTGTATGGGAGACGAGAACCACTTGATTGCTCAAAGTTGAGTGTAGCAAGTATGGGAAAAGCAAAATTACGACCTGGTCAGAGCCAGATGTGACGGTCAACTAGATTCATAGAGCGTTGAAGGATGCTTCAAGACCCGTAGAAACTTAACATCTTTACGTGGGCAATGCCACCGTCTTGGACAAGCTATAGCGCAGAGAACAAATAAAGTTGAATAGGAGGTTCATTCGCTGCAAGCGATGGTGGAAATCCTTTAGGAAGACGAACGCCAAAAAAAGGAAACTAAAGCATATCGCAAGGCAATACGAATCACTGTGGAATCCCAGAGACCATGCACGCGTTAAAGGCAAAGTACTTAAAATTCCGGCAATCACAAAATAAGAACTGGAGTGTCCTCATTGCCACAACCATATTATATTACAGAAAATGTAAATTTATTCTATTTATTGTTTTTGTTTTAACATTGTTTTTGAATTTTGTAAACATTGTTTTTCATTTTAACTAATTCATGTATTGTATGAAGAGTTTTTTTATTATATTCTTAGGTTTAATTCATGTATATGTAGTGTTTACTTCGGGGAGCTTGTGAGTTTTTTTGTTTTTTTTACAACGGTAAGAGTATAGGTATTAATTTTTATTGTAAATCGTTTTCTTTATTGTTTTCGTTTTTTATGTTATTATATTGTATAGTATTTATTAGTTTACGAGGATTGTTCGTAAACTGGTGTGGGGGGGATTTGGGCTTGAGTTAGCTGTTATTCCGATTTCGACTGAGGAGATCAGCTGATCGAACATATATATGTATAGAGATGTACTAAACGCAATAAAGCCACTACTTTACAGCAGTCCAAGGGTGTCAGATCTTATTCCTTCTTCTTTTTTTTTAACATTTTGCTTTTGCCGATAAGTAAGTTATATAGATATAATTGACCGTATAATTTCAAATTATCCAATAGAAAAAATTGAAGATGGCCAGGGGTGCGGTCAAAAGAGAACCAAAATAGTTAACTATAAAAATGTTTAGTTGGGTTTAGTGTTCCTTTATAAAAAAGGACAGTTGTCCTTTGTACTGCCGTCAGATACCCCTGACGAAGCCCTGCAAAGTGGAGCGAAACGTTGGTTTACAATCATTTCTTTTAATATGTTGATACCTTTATTGACTCTCATCCGGTCTCACGTTACCCCCACCACCCATTGATGAATCAGGTACCCACTTTTACACTACAACCAGGGGCTGAGTGTGCCCGGCCACCATTTTGTTTATTATATTGTTTGAGAGACTTACGTGTTTGGAAGAGGCTGAGTGTACTCGGCCACATTTTTGTTTTTGACGGCATCGCGATCCTCTTCTTTTAGTTCGTCGCCATTTTATTTACGAGGGTTTTGCGATCCTCTTCTTATCGTTCACCGCCATATTCGTCAAGTGACGTACGGGTTTTGTGGAGTGTACCCAACCGCCTATTTGTTTTTTTCCGCTGATGTTTGAGAGACTTAGGGATTTAGCAGAGGCTGGGTGTACCAGGCCACCATTTTGTTTTTATGCTACCATTTTATATATGAGGGTCTTGCGATCCTCTTTTCCTTCAACACTATATGTCCTTTTATACTACAAAAAGTGGTTGAGTGTGCCTGACCGCCATTTTGTTTTTGATCAAGGCAGACAATCGGAGGCGAGTATTTGGTCACGGGACCCCTGGCGGGAGATTTAAATTCAAATTCAGTTCGATTTATCCTTAAACTCTCACGTGGTCATCAGGCCACGCCCCCTTTTGTCACGTGACTGCAACCAAGTACGTATTGTTCCCGACCGTCATTTTGTTTTTCCATTGATGTTTGAAGAGACTTACGGGTTTAGCATCGGCTGAGTGTACCCGACAGCCATTTTGTTTTCTTGATCGCTACCATTTTTATTATGAGGGTCTCGCGATCCCCTTCTTTTCGTTCACCGTAATATTGGGCACGTGACTTGGGAGTTTGGCAGAGGCTGAGTGTACCCTGCCGCCATTTCGTTTTCCCTGCGACTTAAGATACTTAGGCTTTGGAAAGTGGCTGAGTGTTCCCGATCGCCAATTTGTTTTTACTACAACTTAGAAGACCTGAGGTTTTGACAAGGGCTGAGTGTGCCCGGCCGCCATTTTATTTTTCTGATGTTTCAAATATTTGTGGATTTTCATAGGGGCTAAGTGTGCCCGGACGCCAATTAATTTTTATTTCATTGACCCTCCCACCTATTAATGAGCTAGGTAACCACTTTTTATACTATAACCTTCCTCCGTCATTCTTTTTTTCTAGCAATTTAGTGTTTCCCCCACCACTTATCAAAGGCTGAGTGTACTCGGACGCAATTTTGTCTTGAGTTTGTTCATCCCCACCACCCATTGATGGGTCAGGTACCCGCTATAACTTCCCTCCGCCATTTACCCCTGAGACTTAGGCTTTAGATAGTGGCTTAATATGGCCAACCACCTTTTTTTTTTTTTGCTGCGACTTGAGAAACTTTAGGTTTTCACAGGGGCTGATTGTGCCCGACCGCCATTTTCAATTTTTTTTCGCCACCATTTTATTACGAGGATCTCGTGATCCTCTTCTTTTCGTTTCCCGCCATTTTGTTAGCTAGGGGCTGAGTGTGCCCGGCCGCCATTTTATATTTTAATACTTTTGATTTTGAACTATAATACACTCTATTTTAGTTTCCTTGGCGGAGATCGACAAAGCAACATTTAATTCCCTAAGGTTTGAATTTTGAACAGGCAATACCTAAAACATAAATACAGATATTTAGGCCTTGGTTATCAACTTTATAATATATAATTTTTTCGGTTGAAGTGAAGAAACTTAATCCATTAATAAATTACATTTAGTAGTAGGATAAGTGACGTCATTCTTATCAGCTTATAGAATTGCGATATGTTAACAATGTAAAAATAGTCGTGTTAATTATTTTTAATTTCCTTTTACCTGCTTTATTCACTGCAACCTTTCCAGCTGTTACGTAACCTTCATCAATCCAATGGAATACTCACGTTATAGACGCGGAGTGTGTTATAAATTGAATAAATTATTTTATAGCTGTTATTGAAAGCGTATATATCTTAACCGACACCTTAAAACGTATTGAGAGGAATATTCTGAAATTTCATCTTACCCTCTCATCATTCCCTCTTACGACCACTCGTAGTTTATAGTTAGTATATAGTTTTAAATTATCAACTATGTATAATATGATAACATAATTTTAATATTAAAATATTACTAATAAGTACAATTTGACTTTGAACTAAGTATAACGGTAATTCGTAAAACATAAACACTGATATAGGGCTAGTTAATCCTCTTTTATCTGTTAATTCTTCCGGTGGAAGCAATGAAATTTTGAACCAATAGTTCATTAAACATGGGAGAAGGATATGTGACGTCATTATTATCAGTTAATAGAATTACCATACTTGCTAATCGTTCGTATCTTGTTATATTTTCAATGATTGTAAATTTGGACCTCCTCACAACATAAAAACAACATATGATTTTATTTAAA
The DNA here is from genome assembly GCF_000696795.3 of Halyomorpha halys. Taxonomy (NCBI): domain Eukaryota; kingdom Metazoa; phylum Arthropoda; class Insecta; order Hemiptera; family Pentatomidae; genus Halyomorpha; species Halyomorpha halys. The sequence continues at coordinate 52,811 of NW_027114821.1, forward strand.
GATTTTTGTTAAATCGTTGTTGAAAAATAAACCATGAACTATGTTTGTCCTAATTCTAATCCTTATGCAGTCTTCCTGAACTATCTTAATCCTAATCCCTAACTCTAATATATTATTTATTTCCGTTAGATTATTAGGGACTATAGGGATTTCATACTTGTATAATTCCTAAAACTTAAACAAACTGAGAGATAAATAGATCTGTTACTAAGTAGGACTTTTAAATCTCTCTTATATTTTAATACTTTTGACTTTGAACTATAATTCTTTCTATTTTAGTTTCCTCAGCGGATATCAACAACGTATCATTTAATTCCTTAAGGATTGAATTTTGAAAAGGCAATACCTAAAACATAAACACAGATATTGGTCTCGGTTATCATCTTTATGAGTTAATTCTTCCGGTCGAAATGAAGAAACATAGAACCACTAATAAATTAAATATAGTAGTAAGATAAGTGACGTCATTATTATTAGCTAATAGAATTGCCATATGTTAAAATGTACAAATAGTCGTGTAGATTTTTTTATTTTCTTTTACCTGCTTTATTCACTGCAACCTTCCCAGCTGTTACGTAACCTTCATCAATCCAATGAAATATTATATTGAGGAGAAGATGGTTGGGGGTGCGGTCAATGAAACACAAATAAGTATGACTAACTTATTTAATGTGCCGACGTTTCGGCTAGAGTTTCTAGCCTTCTTCAGGGCTAAAAACAAAACAAGATAACAACCATAAGATAATAACTACAGTAAGTATAGAAATATAAAAAAATAAAAAAGAAAATATAAACAAAATA
>NW_027114821.1:54606-61558 GCF_000696795.3 Halyomorpha halys
GCACCCCCAACCATCTTCTCCTCATTTATCATCCACGGTCAACTATCTCTCATAATTATGAAATATTATATTATTGACGCGGAGTTTTCCAGGCCACCATTTTGTTTGTATAATCGTGTAAACAGTGTACTTTGAACTTTAATATCTAAACGAGTTGTAGGACTTTGTTATCTCATCTATCTTTAAATTCTTTAGACTTTGAACAGTAATCCTCTTTCTTTTAATTTTTAGTTTAAATGTAAACAATATATTTTGTATATAAGAAAATGGTCAGGGTTGCTGTCAAAAGAGAAACAAAAATAGTTTACAACTATTTATTTTCCGACGTTTCGCCCCACTTATCAGGGCTAAAAAGATACAATGATAAGAATAAAAACAAGTAACAATGGAGGTAGCCAGCAAACCGTTTAACGGCTGTATTTCGATTTCAAATACGTAGCGTAAACAGGAAGTAGTGATAAAGATACGACGAAAACTGAAAAATGATAAGAAAAAAATACAGAATGATACAGTACATGATAATAATAATAACTAAGTGCAATTAGAATGACACACATCGTTACTAATAATAGGAGATTATACTGAAGAAAATAAAACAATATAGCAATAAAATAAACTAATAACAATAATTGTAAAAGAAGTAACTAATAAAAAGTAAATAAAGAGTAGTTTAAAAAAAAAAAAAAAAAATTACAAAGAAATAAGAAAGAAAAATAATTAAACAATGATAACAACTGTAGTATTTATATATCGCGAAAATAATCATTTCTCTTCACTGATAATAGTAATAGTAAAGATAACAGGAGTAACATGAATAACATAAAGTGAAATAAGGTAATTTAAAAGTCGGAAGTGAAAGTTTACAAAAAAAAATAAAAAAAAAATAGTACAAGGTGAGATGTAGAAAGAAGTACATAAAAAGATTAAAAATAAGTAATAAAGTATAGAAATAAGTGAAAAAATGTGATGGAATGTTAACCATATAGGTGATGATAATGATAAGTGAAATAAGTTAATAGAAACATGTGAAATAAAAGTTTACAAAAAATAAAACAAAGTAAATGTGAAGTTAATAAAACATAGATGAATAAATATAAGTAAATGCAGCGATAGATAATATAAGTGATAAAGAGATAACAAACAGGTGAAAAAAAAACAAAAAAAAAAGTATAATAGAAAAATGTTTGGTGATGATAATAAAATGAGTGTAAAATTATTTAGTCTTAATTAAGTTTAATATATGGCTGGATGTATGCGAGATACAGTTTTTATCGATTTTGTGGTTAACTGGAAGGGGTTTAAGATTATTTAAATGGATTCTGAGATGAGTCTCTTTTGGTAATTAGGAACAGTGGCTAAAATAGTGGTATGGTCAAAATCAAAAGCATGAGTAAGTGTAAGGGCATGTTCTGAAAGTTCGGAAGCGGATGAGTTGTGAGAAGTTATAGATAATTTATGTTGAGAGATACGTGATCTGAGGTGGTTTTTGACGTGACAACGTCTTATAAATTAGATTGCAGGGAGTCATGTAGGCAAAAGTGTAGCGTAACGAAAATAGAATGGGCGTGGCTTAGTAGTATAGTAGTGTAATATAGATACTGGAAGTCATGTAGGCAAAAGTGTAGCGTAACGGAGAGTGCGGTGGTGGGGGTAATTGAGGGTATAGATACTGGAAGTCATGTAGGCAAAAGTGTAGCGTAACGGAGAGTGCGGTGGTGGGGGTAATTGCATTCTTAAAGACCATACCAAATTCCGTGCAGTATTGGGCTGCTCGTAAGAGAGATTTGTTTGCTATGATACAACTTGGATTAATATTAATGTAATAGTAATATTGTGTGTCTATTTTATTAATATTATTATTCCAATATTTAGCGTAAAGTTGTCACGTCAGGCGCGTTTTTAAAAAAAAAAAAAATAAATAGCGTTAAAAAACCCACACATTTTTAGTTTCGCCTATATATGAAGAATTACAGTTGGGGGAGGAGCAAGGAATTCGGTTTACAACGTTAGAGCGGTATTGGAGTGGGATAGGATCCTTGGTATTAGTTAAATATTATAGTTATTATTATCATGTGATAACTCATGTACTGTATCATTCTGTACTTTTTTCTTATCATTTTTCATTTTTTGTCATATCTTTATCACTACTTCCTGTATACGCGACGTATTTGAAATCGAAATAAAGCCGTTAAACGGTAAAGCGTGGAGGAGTGGGGAGGAGGTAGCCAGCTCCCCACTCCTCCACGCTTCCGCTTCATTGTTTCTTTCTGTTCAACCGATTCCTTTGAACAGGTAGGTTGTCCTGACTTATTCTTTGCTCATTTATTATCATTTTTATCATTATTATTATTTATTTATTTACTTTTTTTTATTTATTATTCTTTCATGACGTTTATTTTATCTCTATATTTTTTTTTTCCTTTCCCGTATTGTTTTTCTTTTATGTGCATCTACTGTACTTCTTTAGCTTTATATTTTACGTATTTTTATAAAGAAAATTTTTACTCTTGACATTGTTACTTGTTTTTGTTCTTCATTGTATCTTATCTTTGTATTTTTATTCTTATCATTTTATCATTTTGTATCTTTTTAGCCCTGATGAAGCCCTGCAAAGTGGGGCGAAACGTCAGAAAATAAATAGTTGTAAACTATTTTTGTTTCTCTTTTGACCGCAACCCTGACCATCTTCTTATATACAAAATATATTGTTTACATTTAAATTAAGAATTAAAAGAAAGAGGATTACTGTTCAAAGTCTAAAGAATTTAATGATAGAGGAGATTACAAAGTCCTACAACTCGTTTAGATATTAAAGTTCAAAGTACACTGTTTACACGATTATACAAACAAAATGGTGGCCTGGCAAACTCCGCGTCAATAATATAATATTTCAATGGATTGATGAAGGTTACGTAAACATATTAAAAATAAAAATATTTATTTTTTAATCTCTTCATGAAATTTAAAGGTATATTATGTTTTTAACACTGGTAACATATAAAAAATAAAATACAATACATTACAAAAGAAAACAATTTATTTTATTTGAATAAGATACATACATTTATTATTATTTTTTTAATAAATGTTAGATCGTTTTTATATTCTATTCTTCAATTATAAATTGAATTAGAGAAAAAAAGTAACTCAATAAAATAATATCACACTTGATTAAATTCAAAAGAAATTAACACTTTCATTTACAGCAGGAGATAATTATAAAGTTTTAAATCTTTTCACTTTCAAGAGGAGTCCGTCTAACTTTTTAAGGAACCAGCCGTTCCCCTTCATTGTCACCCCATCCATCTCAGACGCCATCTTTGCATACATTTAGCTCAGAGTGTCCAAAATGGAAGAGATGTCGTAAATAGCAAAGTGTTTCGTTCTGAAGGCACGATCGCACGTATCTCCTTTGTGATTTTCATACGTAGCCTCTAAAACCAGATTAAATTCCATCGGAGCGTCTGATCTGCGAAAAACTCTGAAAGCAATCGATGGAGGATATCTGTTTGATTAGAGAGAAATTCCATTATATCGATTGATTCGGAGCATGGAATGAAGAAAGTCTTGAGATCTCCTCCGAACGCTGTCTCGATCTCATATAAAGGTGCTATGGTCGCATCCAAACGCCTCCGCTTAGTCATGATGGGCGGTGTCTCTCTCTCTGACTATAAGGCACATGGTTCAAACACTGATTTTTAAATTTAAAAATCTTACAGCAGGAAGAACTTGTTTGTCTTGGCAGGGTAGTCTCACATGACTTTTTGTGACGGGGTTTATTATCCGACCTGCTAAACAGCATGCTACAATACCGACACTTATTTAACGACATTATTCGATGTAACACGATTTTTCAGGTGACGTTAACGCATGCACGTTTGAACACAGAATGAGGAAGAGTTCAAATAAACGGCACTATTCATCGCCCGATTTGTTTACGTTTTTAGTGATTATAAGTAGAGAAGGAGTGGAGTGAAAGGAGAAATGGTCAGTTACTAGTGTTACTACCGCTGTTTCCTAATATAGTTAACACATTGAATACTATGACCATACTCCAACAAAGTACCGTGACAAGTAGCTGATGATAATGACGTCACTGATCCTACTACTAAAAGTAATTTATTAGTGGTTTATAGGTATTGCCTGTTCAAAATTCAAACCTTAGGGAATTAAATGTTGCTTTGTCGATATCCACCAAGGAAAATAAAATAGAGTGTATTATAGTTCGAAGTCAAAAGTATTAAAATATAAAATGCCGGCCGGGCATACTCAGCCCCTAACTAACAAAATGGCGGGAAACGAAAAGAAGAGCGTCACGATACCCTCGTAATAAAATGGCGGTGAAAAAAATTAAAAATGGTGGTCGGGTATGTCGGGGTTGTCTGGTCTTTGGCGGTTCTCCAGTCTGATATCTATTTTACAGAAGGCCCACAAGGCGTATTCATTAATAGGTAAGAAAGGAAGGCCGTGCCGGGGGATGAGCCCTGGACACTGACGCAGGTAGAGGAGGTCTAGGTGAGAGAGTCTAAGGTAGAGTAACAGTTCTAGTTGCCGAGATAATGCAGACGGACTAGAATTGTCATGATAGGAGGCAGTTTACTAGTTGCCGAGATGAAGCGGACGGACCAGTAACCTGATAAGGCTAGGTGCAGCTCTAGTTGCCGAGATGCGGACGGACTAGAGCCGGGGAGAGACGGGAAATTACACTGGTTGCCGAGATGAAGCGGACGGACTAGAGCCGGGGAGAGACGGGAAATTACACTGGTTGCCGAGATGAAGCGGACGGACCAGTGTAACCGTTAAGGATAAGGTTACAATCTTAGTTGCCGAGATGAAGCGGACGGACTAAGACCCTCATAATAAAATGGTAGCGATCAAGAAAACAAAATGGCGGCTGGGTCCACTCAGCCGATGCCAAACCCGTAAGTCTCTTCAAACATCAACGGAAAAACAAAATTGCGGGTTGAACACTATGCCCCTGGTGGCAGTCACATGACCAAATTCTGGCTTCCGATTGGCTGCCCACAGAAGTGTCTCAGCTCCCCCATATTCTCACTATTCACTTAAAATTTAAATTTTTTCTTTGCTGGTCAACTCACTGTGTGTGAAATCGAAATGCACATGGAGTTACAATGAGTGAAGATTAAGCATATAATTTGACCAGATTTTTATAACGCTTGCTAACAAGAATTAGCCTTTATGGAAAGTGGTAGGGGAACTAGACGAATCTAACAAAGAGATTAGTTGAGGCATTTGAGGCTAGAAATAGCTTTATAGGAGTAGAGCCGAGAAGGTGGCTAAAACAATTAGCTTGGAGTGATGGCGGGGTAAGTGGGTTACGACGGGTGGGGTACACTTATCCATGCCCATTCTTATTAGTTTATTCCCCACCAATCACGAGATTGCAATCATCTGAATTATTACTTCACTCAACATTGTGAAACCTCTGATCCTCTCAGCTTTATGGTAACGTGTTCTATAGTATGAGGCTGCGGCGAAAGAGACTTTGGAGGCCTATCGGAAATTAAAAAAAACAACTTATACGTTTTGATTAAACTGCAAGTATCAGGTGAGAATTTTCTCGTAAAGAAATAAACCACAACAACAAATTGTGGAGTGTTTTTTGCATGTGATTTAGGATAGAATTATTTACTAAAATAAAATTTTAAAAATTGAAAGCTTCTGATCTCATACTACGTAGGGAATGCAAGTGTGGTTGTTGTTCCCATGGGTTTAAGTGGAACATATCATTGCTTTGGCATACATATAATTTCTTTGTCGACTATTAAAATAATGATATAAAATGAGACACAAATGAAGGAGAATTTCGCCTACAACATGTGATAATTCAGTTACCTAAAAGAGAAAAAAAAACTTGTTCTATATCATTAATAAGTCATAAATTAGGAAAAAATATGAAACAATAACATGTTTAGTAAACCCTTACAAAATGGTGTTGCTTTGTGACAATTGAATGAGGTCCATTAAAGAATACCCCACAAATTACTTTGTGGAATACGGCTTTCAGGTTACTGATTGTAAGGAAAACTAAATAAAATAAAAGCGTTGTGGAACGCTAAGTAAGGGAACTAGTAGTTTTTCACGGCAAGAAGCTAATAATATAAAAACACGGAATTAGAATTTGATGGTTTATGATCATTTATAATGATGAACAGAGTGATAAAACATAAAATAGTTATAAAATAAACCTCAACATTGAAAATGAATAGAGTAGCCGATGCTCACTTTTAGGAGAATCGTGTAGTAACGAATCATGTGCACACAAATTAAGTCGGTTAATATTTAAGATATATATATGTGTGCGCGTGTTTAAGTTACGTGACGGCAGGCGTAAAACATAAAAAAAATAGGAACAATGTACGAGAAACGGCACACTCGAAATCTTCTGAAATACTAACTTTATTTGTCTGTTGATCCTCTTTCTTTACATTAAGCTCGTGTTTGCATTGGAGAGGTAGAATTAAGCCTGTTATTTGCCTCTATCAGACTTAACTTGTATATACCTTAATATTCGGTGGCCGGCGCTACACATTTGTGAATTCAGATTGACGAAGAAATCTGAAAGGAACCCGTTAAATCCCTTAGATGAAGGAAAGAACGATAATGGTGGAGTGGGTTTATTGTTTTTCAAGCTGTTGCCACCGATTCGATATATATGCAAATTGACCAGAGATGCAATTCCAGATTCGGCCAAATCTCTCGAGGGATCATTAGCAAGCGGTGCAAGAAGTAGAGTATCCTCTAGGGCATCTTCCTTGCAATTCAAAGGAACAATGTTACTCCATCTTTTTGGAAAAGGTACAGAACAGATTAGTTTTTTTTTGTATTTTAGCCAAAAAAATAAATATATTCATTATCACAAAAAAAAATTCTAATAAATTTTATGTAATGAGCCACCGCTAGTCTAAAACCGTGCTGCTTGGAAATAGAT
>NW_027114821.1:61791-68617 GCF_000696795.3 Halyomorpha halys
TGTAAACTGTTAATAATTATGGTACACAATGTTACGATCAAGATAGTTTTAAAACAGATGTTTTTAGTGATAAATTAGTCTGATGTTTTGCTATCAATTAATTAACCTTTTCTTAATAAATAGTTGGTAGTTCTTATAAATTAGTTTAATATTTTTCCTTCAGTCTAATCATAATTGGTGCCGAAACGAAATCACGTGACTTAAGCTCTTAGCTGCCTCAGAATCCTGAAGTTAACAGTAAGTTATCCTATATAGTTACAGTTAGTCTTATATAATAAGCCTAATCAATCAATTATGGAAAAAGCAGCTGAAGATCTTTCGAAAAATCTTGAGTACCAGTTGGCGCAGGCATCAGTAGAGCGGGCCAAATTAGAGTCGTAACTAGCCAAAGCGACGGAAACAACCCAAATCGAATTACCACACAACATTCTGCGTGTATTCACGAAGTAATAAGTCAACTAGAACCATTTACCGGAGTAATCGGAGATTTGGAGCATTTTATTAAGGGCGGCGACCAAATTTAGAGCCTGATAAACACCAGGAAAGACACAGGCACACTTATAGACTCTGACGTAAGACTACTCGAAGCCTCCCTGATCGGCCGAATCTCACGACGAGTTCTCAATGTTATACAAGGAGATCTCAATCACTCTTGGGAAACTCTAAAAGTGAGGCCGAAGAAGTTATACGGTGGCGGTAGGTGTACCCCTGAAGAAGTGTTTATTTACTCAAGGAGCGTCAAACACAAGGCCAGTCAGAGGGTGAATTTGCAGAGAAACTTCTCGTTTTATATAATAAACTAATAGAGAAAATGGTAGAAACCTTTGGTCAAGTAGAGGGAGACGAGAAAATGGAATTTCTAAACGGAGTTCTGAAGGTTCAATTGAATCATTACTTGGATCGCCCTGGCTCACTACCAATAGACCGAGACTTCATAGAATGTGGTCATGACCTCGTTGATGCTAGAAAGGCATGATGCCCATTGGTCTCCAAAGGCCAGAAGCGGAATGGACGGAGGTAAAGTCACCAAGAAGGAGGTAACAAAACCCAGTCAGACGAGCTGCCAACAATGGAGGTTTTGGTAAACGACCTAATAGAGGACCAAATGAGCAGAAGCGGAAACCAGAACGGCACTGTTATGAATGCAAAAAAACAGGCCACTTAGCAGCTTAGTGCACCTTGATAAGGTGCTGCGAATGCGGTAGACGTGGACATATTGCTAGGGAATGCCCGAGGCGCAACTCTGGACCTAGCAAGAGGGAACTATACTCAGAGCCGATGGAGGTTAACAATCAGGACTGGAGTGACAGGCGGACAGGAAGGAGGATTGGCAGGTGCTACACCAGCGATGAGTCGTCGGGAGAGGACCTGTCCGTTATGAGCGCAGTAGCCTGGCTACGAAAAGACACAAGGTAAGTAGTGGGATTCCCTGGAGCGGAGATCCGTCTAAAACGGAGGTAGTGCCGGAACGCGCTCATTCTGATCGAGGACGTGGTAATGGGTGGAGCAAACAATGGGGAGATTTAATCGTTAATTATAGCGCGAGTAGGGGACGTTGGACAAGGTTGCCCGTGGTGAGACTAGAGGAATCCGGGATAAAATTTTTAATTGATACCGGCAGCACAAATTCTTTAATTAGTAAAAGATTGGCGGAAAAACTGGGTATTTGGGTGGGACACAAGCGATGTGAATGTGCAGTATCGACTGTTAGCGGTAGATGCCAAACGATGGGAGAAATATAATCTCAAGGAGTTAAGAGGACACGATTTGAAAATCACCATCCACATAATCGAGGAAGTAATGCCGGGTTACGATTTGATAATAGGGTGCGATGTTTTACAACGTGTGGGTCTTCAGAAGAGAGTAAAGCAAAAAGCTTAGCAGTATAGATTAGAGAAGCAAAAGTACCAAGTATATACGGGAGCGCATATCAGAAGCATAGAATTAGGGGCCGTGGAGTGCATTAAAGAAGCTCTAGGACACTTGGTTGAGGATAAGGACAAATTGTTTTATCGCGAAAATGAAATTTTACCGACCAACTGGAAAACTGTGCATAGAATCAATCTAAAAACGGAAAACCCAATTAATTACCCTCAGGCCATGCGAGCTATCATTAGAGAACAGTTGGGGGAACTTGTCAGATTGGGCATAATCAAACACAATAACTCTCCTTTTAACAGTCCTCTATGGGTGGTCGAGAAGAAGCATTGCGGACAAACGACAACGTGAAACGCTATAGAGTCGTAGTAGATTATCGAAAAATCAACGAGGCAACAAGGGACGAACGTTACCGCCTTCCTCGCGTTGAAGATATACTCGATTTGTTATCAGGAGCGACGGTTTTCAGTACGCTAAATCTTAAGGACGGATATCACCAAGTTAAAATGGCCGAAGAGGATATCGGGAAGACAGCATTTTCATGTTAGCGGGGGCATTTCGAATTTGTTCGGATGCCATTCGGGTTAAAAGGGGCTCCACTAACCTTTCAGGGTCTCATGGATGAACTACAACGGGGATTGGGCGAAGACTTTTCACAGGTCTACATGGACGATTTGATTATTCTCAGCAAAAACCAGAAAGAACAAGTTAAACACTTGAAACGCGTCTTCGACAGGTTACGCAAGTTCGGCCTTAAATTATCTCGTGAAAAGTCGCAATTTGGTTTACGGGAAATTCGATTCCTGGGTTATGTAGTCTCGCGAAAAGGGGTTCAACTAGATCAGGAACGCGTGAAACCCATACAAGAAGCCCAATTACCCAAGAACGTTCGTGGAGTCAGGCGGTTTTTGGGCATGATAAATTATTATCGAAAGTTCAGACCGGGAATAGCAGAGCTCACTCAACCTTAACCAAAATATTAAAACAAGGCAAGCGTTTCCAATAAGGACCGTAACAACTATCATGTATTAAAAAGGGCCGGGAATTTTTGACTACTCGACCGTTATTAGCTTTTCCTGATTTTAACAGAACGTTCAAGATCACCACAGACGCGAGTGAAGTCGCAATTGGAGCCGTCCTGTCTCAGAATTTTGAGCGTGAAGGGGAAAAAACCATAGGTTACGCGGGGAGGAAAGCTGAACGCCGATAGAGTGCGATCGAGCGCGAGCTGTTGGCAGTTGTGTAGTCCGTGGAATACTTTCTTCCGTATGTATATGGAAGACAATTTGATTTGCAAATTATTGTATCTCGGAACACTTATAGAATCTACCTCACTGGAAGCGCGATGGAAGGCGTATAACCTTCATAAAGTACATAAAAAAGGGGTCGAAGACGCGTTTGCTGATTGGTTGTCACGGGACTTGGTCCTAAATGCAATTGGAGAGGATTCAGTAGTTCTAAGTGAATCGGACAGTAACACGACTCCTTCAGATAGACCTCAGGAACTACCAGAAATCCACAAAACCATCAATGATAAAATATTCCAGATCATCATTAAATCCAGGCAGGCTGTAGGCACGGAAACACGGGCTAATATGTATGAGGGGCTATCAACTACATTAGTTCGTACCCCCGCTTCACTAGACGAAAATGAGCTGAAACTCACTAATTCTGGCCGAATCATTCACGTGTATGTGGGGAATAAGGTGATAGTAGACAAATTGAGAAGATTGTGGAGGCAAAAGAGATTAGGGATAGGATATTATTTAATTAGATGTTTGCGGCAAGTGGAAACAATATCCGACCCAGCGGTGCAACAAAGACTCGTTGCCGATCATCACTCTGGCAAGACAAATCACCAGGGTATCCATGAAATCTTACGCGCTCTATAATTGTTATATTATTGGAAATCCATGGGCCGTACCGTACATTGTATCGCACATTGCGAAATATGTCAGCAAGCGAAATACGACCGACAACCTCTAGTAGCCGAGCAAGTAGTCACGCCCACTGCTATAGAACCCCGGCATTCTCTCCAAGTGGACATTCATTCGAATAATGGGCAATCATGGTTAACAGCGATAGATCTGTTTAGTAAAATCGCAATGGCCCACCCTATTGCGGCAAAAACACCCGGAGCAGTGTGGGAGGAAATTCTACAATCGTGCGCCACATATGGTGTGCCGCAGGATATTATATCAGACTGTGGAACGAAATTCCACAATTTTTTAATTCGCGATGAAAGTAAGACATTAGGCATTACCTGGCGACTAACCCCCCCCATCACATCAAGGGTAGGGGTGGAGTAGAACGGTTACACAAAACGTCAGGGGAACACCTTCGGTTGCTTAAATTAGGGCGTAATCTTGACCCAAACGATGCCATGCCGCGCGTAGTGATCGCCTACAACAACACGATTCACGCAGCGACTGGATAATCCCCTATTGGGATAATATTTGGACAAAGGCGATAGAGGTGACCTAATTGCAGTCAACAATAACGATTTAAGAGCGATACTCTATCAGGTGAGAATTCAGCATCAGGAAACGTGGGCGAAGATTACGAAAAGGCTTATTCGCGAAAAACAAACTCGGGTGAATAAAGCAAACAACCACCCTGTAGTTTATAAAAAAGGCCCACTAACCCTAGGTACAATCGAGTATCGACGAATACGAACCGCCCTCAATAAAACAGCGGCGCGGTATGAGGGCCCTTATAAAATCGTTACAATCACGGTGTCTTCTCCTGTCTTCCTTTAGGCGGATGTGTGTCGCACTTAGTGCGTAGACAAAGCTCGCAGCTTCCTACAACCTCTGATATAGTCTTTCTCATTCCCCACCAAAAGTATCTTCTTTTTAACGCATAGTCCTATGGATTCCCCGATGATTTGTCTTTCCCTGATGATACGCTAAGGTGACTTCTCTTTGTTGTTCTTCTTCCAGAAGGGTTTTCACCATTAATTTACAACGGATGTATGTCCTGTCCATTCCAATCTGTTCATCACGCCATAGCCGCTTGATCTTCTCCCAAACGGTTTCGTTGCCAACATACAGGTGATGTTGATCACTTTAGAATTCTTCAGAATTTTACAGCTCTGGTCATTCTTCACGCCTGGTTCCGACCAGATCGTCGTTATTTTACTTCTCCCTTACTCACTATGTTTAATTTTGGTCACTCCGGTGGTTTTTGTTTTCCAAATAATTTGTCTCTTCTTGTTATTAATTATTTCCTCCATTTCCTCAATATCCCCTGGTCTTTCTTCAGCAAAACTCTCGTTATTCGAAGATTCTTCCCTACCATCTTCTCCGCTTCATCCTGGTCTTCTTCTCTGGGCGTCCATTCCCTCATGACACCGGACGGTTCCCCATTTTCTTGTTCCACGGCGTTCGTGGTTATGGCTCGAGACCACCAATTTTCTTGGCCACCACATTTTCTTTGCCCGGTTTATATATAACCTCCAAGTTATTTTGTGCTAGAAGTTCCTTCCAGCGAGTGATCCTAGCTTTAGTTTTCCCACCCACTGGAGTGGTCTATGGTTAGTATGTATCTTGAACCTACTGCCGAACACATATGGTCTAATGTGATCGACGGCCCACACTATTCCCAAGAGTTCTCGCTCCATCGCGCTGTATCTACTTTCCGTCTCCGTAAGGCGCCTGCTGGCATACGCCACTGGGCGCTCTCCCCCATCACCCTCCTGAAACAGCACCGCTCCTAGCGCATACTCACTCGCTTCTGTGGTAATCGTGAATTGCTGCAACCTCTCCATGCACCGTCTCATAGTGTCCTCCATCATCGGGGTGACGATCATCTTCCTTCCTTTCTTGAGTAGGTTGTTGAGTGGAACGATATACTCCGCCATTTCTGGAACAAACCTCCTGTAATAATTTAGAGTTCCCAACAACCTTCGAATTCCTCTTATGTCACTAGGCACTGCCATTTTCTGGATTGCTGAAACTTTATCCGGGCCTGGTTTAACTCCCTCCTTAGAAATTGTGTGACCTAGAAATTTTATTTATTCCTGTCCCAACGCCGACTTTTCCCCCAACAATTTAAGCCCAAAATGTCTTATTCTCTGGAACACGCTTTTCAAGTGTCGCACGTGTTCAATCTCGTTTTTACTAAACACAAGGAGGTCATCCATGTAAATCTGACAAACGGATTCGTCAATTCCTCTCAGAAACTCGTCCATCAGGCGCTGAAAGGTTATGGGGGAATTTTTGAGGCCAAACGGTATCCTTGTAAACTTATAATGACCCCTTTCAAAAGTGAATGCCGTCTTATCTTGATCACTAGGGTGCATCTTAATTTGATGACCTTCCAGGAGGTCTCTTCACCTGCCTGGATCTGATTAAGAATACTTCTTTTTACACGGCAGACTATTGCTGCTTTCAATGCTGTTGCATCTTCGCTGTCTAGTAGATCCTGCGACATCTTCGCTTCTATTCACCCCATCAGGCGATCGCCCCCTTTTAAAAACTGATTTTTCTAGGTCCGATACCGCCTTTCTCAGGTCCTGGGCAGTTGCCGTACGGACCTTGATCCATTCTAGCGTTGTGGCATGATATTGCGCTAAAGAGACTTCTGGAGAGAAATCACCTGCGGAGGTAGGTTGGCAGCTGCTAAAGCTTGGTTGACTGCAGCTTGAGGTTAGTTGTTTTGGTTTATATTCTCCAGGTTCAGAACTGCTTTTCTCACTAATCCGTTACTGGTCGTAATTCAAAGAGAACAATGAAAAAAAAATTTGTTTTAGACTGAATATTAATCCGGTATCTAATTTCCCGGGTTTCGGCACCAGTTAATTATCGGCGAAAGCCAAATGTCAAAAAAAAAGAGAAGAAGGAATAAGATGAAAAACATACTAACTTTTTTGGGTTCGGTACATCTCTTTATATACATGCAATCAGCTGATCTCCTCAGTCAGCTGACATTGAAGTAATTTATATAT
>NW_027114821.1:68667-71000 GCF_000696795.3 Halyomorpha halys
ATATGTTGTATATATATTTTTATATATTACTTGCCTATTTTAATTTAGTCATAGAAAAGATGAGAGAGACTCAGAGCGCAGAGGTGGTGCAATGGAAGGCGAACTTCCAGGACTTGATACTAAAAGTAAAGCTGGCAAAGGAAACCTACAAGCCACTTGAGGCACATTTATAGAATGTGCCAAAGATATGATTAATGCAAGCACCCGGGAAGAAGACACCGGGATGGAGGTTGAGGAAGGGGGTGGAATAGAGTGACGTTCACCCGCCCGAGAAACAATCCAGCGCCTTGGAAGAGAAAGGACCAGAGAGATGTCGGCAAGGAAAGAGGCTCAGGCGACATAAGAAAGAACCAGGCCAAGCCGACGAACAACGGTCGAAGAGAAGACCTGGTGGCCCAATGTCCTCGTACCAGATGCTTCGAATGTGGTAACGAGGGCCACATGGCAAGAATATGCCCTTATATGTACCGGAGGAAAGAGGCGATCCTGGGGGAACCCATGGAGGTTAATGCGCAGAGAGTGAGGCGAAGACAGCACCGTTGGTGATCATTTAAGGGTCTATCAGTTGGATAAAGGGTTAGAGCCCGACGACGCGAAGGCGAAAGCACTGGCGGCCTATGATCATTCAATACACGCGATAACTGGATTCTCTCCCTTCGGATTCGGGACCGCCGACGAGATTATAGGGCGATAGCAGGTGGTGGGGAGAGGTCGTAAATAGTGGCACTAACCAAATGTGGCGGAAATTCAGGGAGAGGATAGTGCGAGAAATAAAAAACAAACGGGTAACTCGCCAGAAATTAAACCTTAGAGAGGTTAGGGGGCAAATTAAAATCGGGGCAATTTTCTACCGCCGGGTGGGGGAGTAAGGAGTTACAGCGATACGAGGGTCCATTCCGGGTGATTGTCATAAGAGAACACAACGTGGTTACAATAGGGAGAGTAAACGAACCCAAAAACAGAATAAATGTCCACAATGAGCAACAGAAGTTCCCCACATCATCCGCCCTTACGGCTACAACTCGATTCCGGCAGCCGTACACCTTTGTTACTGCCGAACTCGCGACGAGGATTGGCGGCCAGCAGCAACCTTTTGACGGAAGAATCGCCGATGACGTGCGATGACGTTCATTCTTCGGTCCCTTATCGACGATACTACGAACTTCAGGGTCCGCGCCCTCGTAGTTGATCGAATCACCTCCGACTAACCCAGGCGTTCGGTTCCTTCGCGGGTAATCGGAAGTTTATCGCATCACGTTTTGGCTGACCCTTCTTTTGGCGTTCCCGGCCCCATCGACTTGCTTATATGCGTTGACCTATACCCCCGTATAGGTCTCTCTGTTATCATGGTTCCCAGCGCACCGGCACGCCTCTCTATACTATCTCGCGCTCTGCACCTAACGTAAACTGAGCCTTCTTTCATTCTGCTTGGGGTTTTTCAGGGTGGGCAGCAGGATTTTCTCTCCGCGAGCCAAGCGTTTTGTCCAACATTCGTTATTTGCTGATCGTCTCGCATCTCCATCCGTCTCACAACACCAGCCATCGACCAGGATCGTATCTTAATCGTTGATCTCGAATGTATTTATGTACATATTTGTCTAGTTTTTATTTTCGTATGTTTTGTTCGATGTTATAGTTTGTGTTGTCTGTTGTCCCTTTTATCTAGAGCGGGGTTATTTACCTATTCTTTTAGGGCAGACTGCGCCTTCCCCGTCTCTTTGCATTTTTCAATTTGTAAATCTGGCTGAGCCAAATTTAAGTAATCCATTTTTACCGTTTTTTTTTAATTCATGTAAAGTCGGGGTCGGGGATCTCATCTTCTGATGACCCCCCTTTCCGCGGACACCGGAAGGAACCGAAGACGCTGCGACTGCAATGCCTCCCAAGCCTATGCACAATGCAGGCTAGGACCTGGCCTACCCCTACCATCACGCCAGAGGTAAGGACACGCACATGGTTTTCACCATTTTGCCCATCGCACACCTTAACGAGGGAAGCTACTAGGAGACGTCACGCAGTGGCGAAAACGTCATTCACCAGATAAACAATTTTCAACAGAATCTATGAGACCCCCATGTTCTGTAATTATCTTATATGATAAAGAAAAATAATTTATACTAGCATAATAACCCATAATTGCCCCTCCAGGGAATTAACTTTATGAATAAAAGGAAACATATGCATGCCAGTAATCAGAAGGTCTCACTATTTTCAGCCCCCCTTTTCCACACTAATAACATTTTAATTATAATCCTAAAATATACTCCGGACACCTGCAGTATAGCACGAGCAGGTCCCGATGTAAACAATGAACCTGTTCTTAAACTGATAGG
>NW_027114821.1:71050-73309 GCF_000696795.3 Halyomorpha halys
TTCCATACTCTCAATGATACTCGAGTTTTATATACACAAGTTAGAATGGAAAATAATTTATTTACAAAAATCAATAACAATCTTAAAACAAAATTTTCTGGAATCTAATCTAGTATGAGAACACTTAGGTTTTTATATTGTCATTGCCTCCATCCTCCTATTTCCACTCTGCCCCTTTGACAGCTCTTCTTCTGTGGATGATCGACTAAACCTCCGGTTGCTTCTTCGTATCTGTTGGGCGTTGATCTCCATTGGTTCGCCCCGGCCCTCATCTCTTCTTATAGTACATGTATGGACACTGTTTAGCTATGTGTCCCTCATTTCCGCATTCGAAGCATCTCGTGCGCGGGCAATGCGCCACTAAATGACCAATCTATCCACAACCGTAAACTGACAGTCGTCCCGCCGACTATTGTTTTTGGGTTTAGCTAGGCTTCTTCTATTTGCTTGGTTACTAGCTCTCTCTCTTCTACCGTCTCCGTGTTCTCTCCTTCTCCAAGGGTAGGGCATGTTTCTTGGCCGTTGATACTCTATCCGGGTCTACCCTGCCTCTTCTAATTCCATTTGAGCCTCTACCTCTCTAGCGTTTGTTTCTATGAGATCTTGTGCGATTTCCACAAACGAGCGCTCTTTTGGAAATCCTTCCTTCTTCGCCAGCTCTCTTGCCAACTGAATCTTTAGTACCATGGATAGGAATTGCATCCGACCCTGTACCTGGATTGTTTTCATCATCTCGCTAAGTTTATCTTATATTCTGTTAATGCATGCCAGGAGTTTCGTGGCATATTTCCCACTAAACCGTTTTCGTTTTTTTGTCTACCTGATCATCATAAATATGTCCTCTTCTGGGGCCCACCGCCCTCCTCCGAACGTCATTGCTTCATCTGGTTCTAAACCTTTGTCTGCTTGGTACACCCATCAGTGGTCGCTTAGTGTACTATGAAGGCGTTCAATTCCTTCTCGGGTCTTAGGATGTCATTTCCTCCCAGATAGCTGCATTATCAAATTCTCTACAGCTGTCAACACCGCCTCCGCCGATTTATCCAGCACAGGATACGCCTTGGCCACCTTACTGAACAGGTTTATCACCGTTATCCATTTATATCCTCTCCCAGGCTACGTAAACTGTGAGTTAAGTGATTGAGTGTTGTGTTTTTTTTTTAACTTAAAGGTAAAATCGGGTGACTTCGTTTTTTTTTTTTTTTGTGGTCGGGCTATCGTGTGTAATCGATCGTGTTTTTTTTGTTTTCGTTTGAAATCGAACTGATACCGACGTAATATAGAAGTGCGGCCGATGGATTTCAAAGCGCAAGTAGAAAAACTAGGTCAAACAATTGGAGTAGATGGAAAAGACAGATCACTCTGGTTCTCAAACATCATAAGGTACTGGATGTTGTTTCAGGTGAGTTGGCTCTAAATGCTGATAGTTATAATAAGGACAATTTTGAGACTAAAACTCTCTTGCTCAGTTAATTTTGATAAGCACTTTGAATGCAGTAAATGAAGAGCTCACGTCTTCCTGTGTCACTGCCAAGAGTGTGTGGGATAAGTTGGTGTCTACTTATGAGCAGAGTTCAAGCCAAACAGTCAATAGACTACTAGAATCATTTTTCTCTCATGAAGTGATGAGTTCTTATAATGTTATGAACTATGTGGCGCGACTTCAGCGTGAATTCAATGAATTGAATGTTGAATTAAAAACACTATCACAGTCTGAACTCCCTGAACTTATTTTGATGTGTCGAATTATGTCTACTCTTCCCCCTCCTTACTTTGAGTTTAGACGTGTTTGGGAGAGTGTACCTATTCAGGATAGAACTGTTAATAGTTTAACTGAGAAGCTTAAATTAATCGAAATGAGGCTTCCTGGAAAAGATAGTAAGGTTGACCATGCACTTATTGCTAAAGAACCATATAAGAAAAAAGTAGCTGTTGGTGGCAAAAATCAACCAGCTTCAAAGACAAAAAGCTCCGTTTTAATTTGTTA
Source organism: Halyomorpha halys (assembly GCF_000696795.3). Lineage (NCBI taxonomy): Eukaryota > Metazoa > Arthropoda > Insecta > Hemiptera > Pentatomidae > Halyomorpha > Halyomorpha halys. Next base: position 73,038 of record NW_027114821.1, read on the forward strand.
CAAATGTAAAGGGGAAAATCATATGGCCAGGAATTGCCCTACTAAAATCAAGAAAGAGACAGAGGATAGAGGTACAGAATCCTTGAGCACCCAAAGGCATGCCTTCATTTGTCATCACATGCTTGGTTTGGGTGGTGATCAGTGTCTGTGCCTCCATGTTGGATAACCTTCTTTTACTGTACTTCCTTTTTTTGCTGTATACCATGTGTGTCAATCTATTTTTCCTATTACATGTTTTGTTTAGTTAACAGTTGTTTACTGCTTATTTACTC
>NW_027114821.1:74953-77783 GCF_000696795.3 Halyomorpha halys
TGATTTTCAAGCCTTTAATACAGTACTTTGAAGAAATACTCGGAACGTAAAGCTAGTGAAGTAGCCCAGTTAACCAGGAGGTCATAGGTAGCATATCCCGTAGCATAGGCAGCTATTCTCATAGCATATCATAGGCAGCTATTCTAAAAATTCTTCCTAATTTAAAAGGAATAATGAAACTACAATCAATTTTGTTGGTATTCAATGATGAAACCGCTGAGCTCCGTTCACTTTGAAAAATTCAGGTCAGGCTTGTGACTGTAAAGTGTTACAGCGATAGGAGATGAACAAATAATAGAGCCCTTGGAATTTATTTAAGGACGAAAGCCCACAGGCAAATGATGGAACTATCAGAGTAATACAGGATAATTCCTTTTGATCTGAATGAGATCATTAATGCCAAAAAGTAATTAGGTTGACAATACCTTATTTTTCCTTTATATTACTTGTTATCAAGATTTGTTTATTGCATTCAGTGTTCGAGCAATTTTTATATCTCTTCTTCTAGGTTTGGTTTATTATTGTTCAATATCTACATTTATGTTTTAAATCCAATATTGAAAGTCACCTATTTAGAGTTAATGTGCTCTTTTACCTAGTTACGTCAATATAAAGTAATGTGATAATTTGTGTTGTTCCTCCTTTTTTTTTTTTTTTATTTATTTAAGTGTTTCGACCACTTGGGCCATTTACACTTGATTTACATATTTGATTACAATTGGCATGTTCATACAGTTGAAATTACAAAGTGTATGGTCGCGTATGGCCTATCCGAAGACGGGTTAATACATCTCTGTAGCACATTCATGTTTCCGGCCACCGTATGCTGGACCATTCTTAAATTGTTGTCTTTCGTGATGAACCATTCGTCATCAATTTTTCATGTAGATGATATTGGCCTGTATTCATAACTAGTCTGCCTTTTCTATCCCGGTATACCAGAATGATCTGGCAGCCATAAAAACTAGACCCTGTAGCGAGAGGGAGCAAGCGGTATCGTAAAAGCTCACCAGAGCGCTCCACCTCGAGCCTCACCGAAGCTCTCAAATTTACTTATTACTTCATTTTGTAAAGAACACGTTTTAATTTTTGTATATTAATAATTTCTGTACATAATACTTAGCAATATCTGTGCAATGAATAATAAATTATAACAATGCAATACACGAACCTATCTCAAGCAGACATGTATCCACATCCTTTCCTGGGTCTAGTCATGGCACAGGTGGCGTATACACTGCTTGAGATAGAGAAGTTCATTGCTAATCTATGCTCGTAAAAGTTGTTATTTCTGTACGCACACCTATGACGATGGCCTATATCCTCTCCTTCTCTCCAGCAATCTTAGTGCGTCGCTTCATCTCCGCAACTAAGATTGTAACCTAATCCTTAACGGTTTCACTGGTCCGTCCGCTTCATCTCGACAACTAGAGCTGCACCTAGCCTTATCAGCTTACTGGTCCGTCCGCTTCATCTCGGCAACTAGTAAGCTGGCTCCTATCATGACAGTTCTGGTCCGTCCGCTTCATCTCGGCAACTAGTAAGCTGGCTCCTATCATGACAGTTCTGGTCCGTCCGCTTCATCTCGGCAACTAGAACTGTTACTCTGCCTCAGACTCTCTCACCTAGACCTCCTCTACCTAAGTCAGTGTCCAAGGCTCATCCCCTGGCACGGCCTTCCTTTCTAACTATAAATGAATACGCCTTGTCGTGGGCCTTCTGTTAAGAGATATCAGGCTGGAGAAATCGCCTAAGACAAGATACAACCCCGACAACCCTAATCAGTCTTAGTAATACTATTAATCGGTGTGTTGGGAGGGAGAAAAAAAAAATTTTGATTAAATTTTATGGTAGAGCTTGGAATTATAAAGAAACTAAAAAAGTCTATCTATGGTATGTTTGTTATCCTGCAAGATGGAATGGAGATCATCAGATATATTATATAAACATTTGAGGGAGTTATAAACTCGGCATTCTGTCAGAATGTGTTTGACTGTAAGTTCTGTTCCGCAAGTTTGGCATAACGGTGGATGATCGCGGGCCATAAGGTAACCGTGGGTCAGGCGCGTGTGACCTATTCGAAGGCGCGTCAAAATCACCTCCTCTTTGCGCACATCTCTAGTTGATGATATCCAAGGAGAGACGTCCCTTCTAATTTCCCTCAATTTTTTATTGGAAACATATTCCTACATTTGTCTCCATTTCAATTTAATTTTGTGCTTAGTGAGAGCAATGAAATAATTTACAGGCACTTCGCGATATGGAATTCCTTCAGCAATCGCCACTTTTGCTGCCCTATTGGCCAGTTCGTTGCCCGCTATTCCGCAGTGTCCAGGGACCCAGGCGAAGAACATGAAATACCGTTTCTGATGGCAGACTGTAATGAGTAATATATGGTTTGATTTAGCGGGTTAGTTGAAAAAATATTTCTTAAGCTAAGTAGGACAGACAAAGACTCTGTACAGATGACCAGTTTTTGTTTTGTAGGGTGAAAAACATTTAAAATTTTGTTTATTGCAACCATTTCAGCTGTATAGCTACTACATATCTGTGATAAAGAGAATAGGTCCTGGTGATCATTGCACACAATCAAGGCTCCAACACCTAAGTAATTTTTTGAGCCGTCAGTATAAATGAAGTCGGCGTCACCTAATTTATGTTGCATTTTGTACAGAGTCAATCATTTTATGTGTGGTTCTTTAAAAATATGTTGTCATCTTGCCAAGGATCCAAAAGATTTCATATTACTATTATTTTAATTACAGTTGACGTTAGTTAAAATAATGTAAAATTTTATTCAATGACTCGTTTGTAAATTTAAAAAAAAAAA
>NW_027114821.1:77833-82564 GCF_000696795.3 Halyomorpha halys
TATATATATATATATATACCTAAAAAAACTCGATACAGTATGCGAAAGTTTGACGAATGCCAGTTTTTCCTAACGTTTGAGAATAATGATAAATTAATACTTCCCAAATTATGAAACTTATATGCTAAATCAAGATTGATTTTTATTGCCCAAAATGACCTTTAATGTAATGATTAATAGCTATACTTGGAATTCTGGTGAATGATGTCGTCAGAATAGAATAAATAGTTGTTACTCAAATAGCTATTTAACAGTTAATTTCCTAGCTGTCCATAGTTACCTTAATCCCTCACTTCATACTTTCCTCAGTCCCTCATTTTTCAATTTTGTTTCAATTCAAATTCCGGGAAGACTATCGATATCTATGATGATCTATTCAAGGGTGTTCATAAAGGACATATGGACGTTGTTTTAAAAAATTCAAAAGTTGAAAAATGCATACTTTAATCATCAGGAAAAAAAGGTTGCAAAGTGACATCAAAATAGAGAATCAGGCAAATATGTTATTTGGGTTTGTATGACTTTTTTGTTTTTGAGCTAGGATGTTCTAACTCACACAGAGACCATTTTGCGAGACTTAGTTATTTTGGTTCCGAGAATCTCAAAAACAGTATTTCCGTCGATAACTGGAATTTTGCACGATCGTAACACTTCCTCTTCCTATATATTCCATATATCGGTAAATGAAAATAAAATTCATATTTAATAAATTAAAAATTATGTAAAATTACTATAGTCCTGTTACTAACATCACCAGCAATTTGATAACATTCGTGTGCAGTGAGATTTGTTATTATAAATACGTACTACCTTTTGGTACATCAGAAAAAAATATATTTGTAGAAAGTACAGGTTACACTCAAAACTGTTAAGCAATTTAATATGAGTTACTTATTTTTAAAATACTTACCATGATTATTTTCAAATTATAACTGTCCAATCCCCTTTTAGTAACCCTGAAAATTCAATTTTCGAGCCATGGTACACAACTATTTTTGTTGTCCACAAATAAGCCATTTTCACAAAAATGATCATTAAAACCCGAAGATTAGAAGTGTGCATTAAAAAAAAAAATATTTTGATTGATATAACAGGGAACTATACCAGAATTGACAATGAATAAATAAATAAATGGAATATAACCTTGTAACTGTTAGTGCTTCCCCAGATAATGTCTTATCACACCCCGAACTCCACGAAAGATAAATTTTCGATTCAAATGACTTCATTTCTGACGAGTTGGAGTATTAGTGTGATAAAGTTGGATGTTGCTGGAAAGTAAACTTGGAGAACCATTCTATTAGAAAATAATATGAACGAATCTTTATCAGCCAAATTATCTGTACAAATTTCAACTTATAAATGTTATTTGTTGAATCGATCTACAACTAATTCTACCAAACTGAAAATAACTGGTTTAAGTCTATTATGCAACATGTTTTCATTTATAAAAGCGAGTGTAAGTAACAAATATTAAGTATGATAATTGAAAATTTTATATATTTATAAAATTAAATATTGGACGATTTATTCAGAAACGATTAAAATTTAAGACTCAAATACTTCTATCGAATAAGAATGTTGTTTAGATATTCTATCATTGAGAATATTTAGTTTGTAATATTTAGTTTTTAAAACCCCATTACTACGGTTAGTGTATTACTTTGTAAGTTGATTGATGCGACATAATCCTCTTGGACCTCAATCCTTGCATTAATTACAGAGACAATCATCTCCATCATTTATTTGTTTCTAACTGAACAATTAATGAATGTTGTTTCTTTTTGACTTTGCAAGCAAAAATTTTGATTACTTTTACTAATGCAAACATAACCCATAATGCATGAATTTAGTATTTGAGTTAATTTTTGTTTTGCCTTTGCTAGTTTTATGGATTTTAAAACTTTTCCTAAGTAGCCAATTAGTTAATGCCAAAGTTGTTACCAATCTCACAGAAGGATAAAATTATGATTGTTAAACTTGGTAAGCTGATTTATACTCATTTCGTTAAATATAAAAAACTTGCTCTTTAAACGTTTTCGAATTTGACTTGATAATAGGGATTATACTTGGCGAACAGTAGTTTGAGTAGTTACTAAGCCTATTATTGCAAGGAGTATACTATTGGCTCTCACTTATCGACTAGAGCTCGCTTACCCAGGAGATACTTTGAAGTGAAAGTCGGTACCTAAATATGACTCATTATCAGTTCTAAGCCACAAGAGTTGGTAATTTGAATTTTGTGTTTTTTTTCACAGGAATATAGTTTAATTCAATATCGATTAGTAAAATTATAAGTTCTAACTAAACATTAGAAAGAGCATTGTCTCAAGGTGATTTCACATAGCAAATATGTTCCTGCTAAAATTAATACTACAATATTTTATACCATCCTATAACTTACCTTGGACACCACATGACGTTTTTCCCTATAACTAGAAAACTTCCTTTTTTTTAAACTAGAAGACTAAAGATTTTGCAAAGCTAAACATTCTATAAAAAATTTAATTTGTCAATATTTTCAGATGTAAATGAATTTATTTAGGAATCAATCTGCTAATTTTTGATGCCGCCAGATCACGCCATAAAACTACCGAGATACCAAAGGTTCCGAAATGAGAGATAAATCGTCGATTTTTTTTTTCAAAAATTTAATAGTTTTGGATGTGTTGAATCTGAATTCCAGACTTGTCATCACTAGCCAACAGCCTCGAGCCGGTTTAACAAAAAAAAAAAAAGACTTTTTTCAGTTTTTCGTTTATGAGTAGAAAGCAAAGCACATGATTTTAGGAAATTAAAGGAAAATTAAAGTAGACAATATTTCCTAAAAAGAAAAACTGGTATATTGCATTTAATTTTCGGCTAATTCGCTACACAGCTAGTCCGCATGACTATATTTATAGGTCATTTAAATTTATCAATCTCACATAGTCAACTAACATCAACTGTAAAGAAGATAAAAAGTTTGAACCATATAAAAATATGATAATTTAATAAAGTCGTTATTCTGGAGAATCAAGGTTTCTGAGCAAAAATTGATGTCTTAGTGTTCATCAAAACACACGATCATATCCAATAAAAAACATTTTGATCATACTTGGATAAATTTCTGTTCTCAGGAAACAGTAGTCATCACCACTAGTCGTAAACAATCGATTACTGCATTGAATAAACTTTTCGATTTGAAGAAGAAATAATCACCATAGCCGGGAAGAATGAAGAATCATGAAACTGGAAAAATACCTGTGTACAATTGTAAGATTTGGGTATTCCTCGGAGTATAAATTGGGAAATATTACCCAAATTAATTTTATATGCTGGTATAGCTGGTTTGAATGAAGAGGTGGACTATATTAGAGATAAATTATAACTATGATGAACAAAATAAAATGCCTCTATTCTTGGATAATTAATGATAATTGATTGTGTTTTGCCAAAGGTGATTACAATTCTTATTAGTTTTGTTAGTTAAATTAATTTGATTGTTGAATACATTACAATTACTTGTCTGTTGATTTGGTTTTGGTTTATCCTGAAGACTTGTTCTTCTGCTGTGTTCAGTTCTCCCTCTTCCTCTCCGCACCCAATGGGCCAGCAGCTCCCTATAGGTTTTCTACTCCATTGGTACAATTATGAATAATTTAGGAGGATGATGAAAGCACTTCTAGTAGGGCAATGGCTTCTGGGCACTTGTTACTTCAACCCTACGAGAGAGAGCAGTACCATCCCCTGTAGCTGTTCAACACCACTGCATTGAATTCGTTCAGGGGGGGGAGTCCCTGAACAACAATCATTGATAACCTGGAAACAGACATGAATGAACAGAATGAACAGAGGTTTTCAATCACTGAGATGATAAGTAATCGCAAAAATAAGCTTTTACCATTCCCCCCCCCTTCATAATGTAGGAAGAGGAAGTTTCTCAAGTACGTCCCTGCCCAGGGTAGGCAATCTCCCCTACGTATACGATGCAGACATACACGAGGATATTTAGTATGTGAATGACTACTTCGGAGATAACGTTGTTTTATTACTAAGTTTTGAACACTTCATCTCGACAAGCGACTGACATAGAATCCTCATACAAGACTGAAAAGACAGGAAACTGCTCGTCGATTTCGACTATTACAACATTTACTAGACAAACGGTCTAAATTGCCAATCCATTACAAAAGACTGATCTACATGACAATTATAAGGCCTATCTGGACATACGGAGTTGAGCTTTGGGGCTCCACCAAACCATCAAATTCCTCTCGAATCCAATCCTTACAGTCCAAAATCCTTAATGCTCCTTACTTTGTCACAAATCAAGTTATCCATCAGGACCTCAATGTTCCATATGTTGCCGATTTGGCCAAAACCAGATACCATTCCTTCCATAATAAACTTCCAAACCACCCAAATCCACTTGTTTCTAACCTGGCTTCTCCTTCATTACCTAATAATCCTCTTAGGCGTCTGAAAAGAAGATGGCCTCGAGATCTGCTCCTTTAGAAATGTTATTAGAGTTCTACCAATGGATAGATTCTCCACATGTTTGTATTATGTCAAAATGTCACCTACAGAAAATTTACTTGTTGTATATATTTTTTTTTATACAGTTATAAATAACAATAAATAAATTAATAAAAAAAATAGTTTTGAACAGTTAGTGAAAAACTTCAACTTATATTATAGTCGCCGTCAGTCTGCTGGTGTACCTCAGGGTAGTATCCTTGGTCCTATCCT
>NW_027114821.1:85394-86129 GCF_000696795.3 Halyomorpha halys
AAAAAAAAAAAAAAAAAAAATATTATAGTCGACGAAAAGTATATACATAGTTAGAAAATATTATACAGTGAATTTTTCAATGGGACCAATTTGAGTCGTATTTTACCCCTATTTATTAGAGAAATCACAAATCATAAATAGAACATAATTCGAAAACTGGAAAATTTGAAAAATATTTTTAGGGCATTTCATTTTTGTTTCTAGTGGTATCTGAAAGCAGTTCCATGAGCTTTGTTGCACATAAGCTCCACACTATACACTATACACACGGGGTCATAAAAACTAGTGCATTTTCAATTTGTCTACCTCATTGTTTAAAATTACTCTTTTCAAAATGGTAGAGATATCATTGTTGACTAGGAGAGGCTATACTGTGCACCAAGATGCTTTGATGAGGTGGCTACATTATCAGAAGATTGTAGGGAGGATTGTAGAAGATGAGGACAGAACCCAAGGTGTTATCTTGGGCAACTTTAACCTCTACAGAATAACTTGGAGCAGTGAGAGTTACTCTGGACTCCGGTCATACGACTTAAGAGATATGAATTGTGTATAAGGAATACCATTTGAGGTAATGAGGTTTCGACCTTGAAAACTAATCCAGGGGAAAGCACCTTCCTTATTGTATCCCTGAAAAGACTATTTTTGAACATTCTATGACTAGAATATTTTTGAGAGGACTCGAGGCGTTGCTGGCTAGACAAACATTAAATGTAATATAGTATTTTTTTTTTT
>NW_027114821.1:86259-91177 GCF_000696795.3 Halyomorpha halys
AAGAAAATATTGTCTAATTTAATTTTGTATACAATATCCATGAAAAATGCCAACTTTTCTACTTTTAAGGGAAAACTGAAAAGTGCCAATTTTTATTTTCTCTGAGAAACCGGCGCAATCGGACTGTCATCACATCCTACATTATTTTTCAGATGAATCATTTTTTTTAAATCTCCAGAAAATGTAAAAAAAAAAAATCACTAATTGCAAACAAGTTTATTTATTAATAGTTAATAGTTAATAACGTGGATATTATATGAAGGGAAGATGATTCACTGACCGCACCCCCAATCATCTTCTCAATTGTTTTTATTATTTAATTATATGTATGTTTCTCTATCGCGGCTTATTAGAGTATAATATATTACTTTTTTTTTAAATATTGGAAAAAATAATGAATGGTAAACCTTGCTCAGCAATTCATTTTATATTGGTTACTTTCCTCGGCGTGATATTTGTTCTTTATTTTTTAATTCAAATGTCTCTGTTTGGTTATATCGAAATTGTCTTCATCATAGCAGCATTCTCCTTTGTAGACTATTTTAATTTTTCATAACTTTGTTTGATTTTTAACCTCTGCCTCAATAGAGGCCCGATTTCTCTTCAATTCAAGTTGGACCCGTATTTATTAAAACCGTTGCAAATCCTACAAAAAGAGGTTGATGGTAAATTGAGAAGGTAAAGATGACTTGAAGTTTATATTTATTGATCCAACTAGTTTTTGTCCTTCCGCTCCGAGTGTATATATTAAACAAATGGTAATACTATTCAGCAATGTCATGGGGTTAGATTCATACAATTAATGACTATAGAAACTTTAATGATTTAATTTCACAAAATATTAAGATAAGTAATGTATCGAGCAATATACCTAGATTTAATTACAATTTAAAATGTCTTTATGTGTTTCAGGTTTCCTCTTAAGTCCTAAGAATATGAATCATCTTTTCAGACTATGTTACTTAGTTTCTATGACAGTGATATACCGTGCTAGAAAATATATTCGATACTTGTTATATATTGTTAATATTCATTTATTTTACTATTAGTATTATCTTGTTTTATTTTGCTATTAGTATTATCTTATTTTATTTTGCTATTAGTATTATCTTATTTTATTTTTCTATTAGTATTATCTTGTTTTATTTTGCTATAAATATTATCTTATTTTATTTTGCTATTAGTGTTATCTTATTTTATTTTGCTATTAGTATTATCTTATTTTATTAAAAGTAACAATATAGTTTTCTCAAATGAAAAGAATAAATAAAAAGATAATAGCAAAACTGTATTGTTATGATAATGTATGAGCCAGGAGTTAATTTTTAAGTTAAAAGTTAAATATATTTTAAGTTTAAAGTTAATTAATTTTTATTTTGATGTTTAACTCTTCTCTATCCATTGAAGCCTACATGCTCAAACTCACTACCCTCTCCCCTCCTCTCTTTAACGTTTTGCCATTTAATATTCTATTACGAATGAAGTAAAATAAACAACAAAATAAAATTATATTTTTCATTTTATCAATTTGTCATTGTCTTTTCTTTAGCTTGTCATGAAGACTATTCCGTCAGGAGTCCAATATAATTAATATTCTTGCATAATTGCCTCATTCGATTCGCTCATTCTTATTTCCTACAGCCTAAATATAAATTTCTTTACTAAAATTTAATAAAACTCAGAGAGATTCTTAGCTAATATGTATTATTATAATACCATAAGGTGCTTAATACCAAATTTGGTACTTTTGTCTGCTATTGTAAACTTCAAATATAGCCAACTTAATACGAGCCATACATGATGGTGTCAAACACTCCTCTCTTTAATGGACGTTCCTAAATGCGTATTAAATGAAGGAGATGAAATTAAAGGATAATATAATGACCTAATTTTGTAATTTAATACAATATCCACCTAATACGCGACGGCAACTCAAGTAGCCGCCAAAAAAAAGGACCACTGGGGCCACTTGCCGGACTCGTTTTCCCACCAAATATCAATTATATTAATGATATAATTACAAATATTTGCGATCCACCTTTCACTTAATACGATAAAAAACAATGAAAAATGCGATTGCTATGTATCGAATTGAATTATTCTTGATAGAAGCTCAAGTTGAATATTTACCACATTACCATTTAAATTGACTAAAGTACTAAGTTGTCACTGAAATACCCTTATGGGGAAGTAGATATAAATATAAAGCAGTACGAACTATATTTGTATGTTATTATATTGATTATATTTGTTTAAATTGCAATGGATAATGTTTTATAATTTTCCATCATAATCTTACTTCCAGATACCTTTGCAAGTAAAGTAGCTGCAATACAGGACTCGACAGCTGACAACTGTGTTGGTAATGTGACTGGAAGTAATGCTGTAAACGTTTTTCTTGGAATTGGTGTTGCATGGTCACTAGCAGCAATATACCACACAATGAACAATAACAAATTTATTGTTAATCCTGGAAAGTAAGATTTCAATCATTCAATAATTTAAGACTAATTTAGGTGAATTCAATGAAAATCACATTCAGTTCATAATTCGAGTTCAAAATAAGAGAGGTTTGCTTTTAGGTATTTCGAGTTGTAAAGGTCTTATTTTATTATTATAATACAATGATATTATGACACTAAAGCTAGCACTGTTACCACAAATATTCATAAAAAGAGTATTTAGCCTCCTTATAAAATGTTGGAGCCACTATTGATAGCCACAAATCAGCCATGAATGTTTTGACAACCTTCTTAGCTTTTTTCTTAACAATGGACCCATTAATATGAAGAAATTTCGCACCCCTTTTTCTATTGCATATAAATCTAATTTTACTTCCCTACCTTTGGAGTTTTGCATTCTTCAAAGTTCTAGACAGAGTACTACAAAGGATACCAAATTTAGCGACAATGTTTTTTTTTCTTCGAGTTTCAATCATTTAAATTGAGTTAGGTAGAGGTTAATATGATATAGGAGGACATATTTAGTGATGCCTTTCAGAAGGCCTCATCAATGCGTGTTCAGGGAAGAGAAGAAGGAAGAGAGTAATGTGAGATCGTAACAAGACAACTGGTAGTGACCTAAGAATGAACTAAGAATCAGTAACGGTTGGTGGGTTTAGGACACAGCAAGGCAGATTACTATAAACGGAATAATCAATCTCCTCATTTTGTAAAAGAAGATAGAATTTATTCATGTACCGAGCCCTAAACCTGAAAAGGTAAGACCACTAATGCCGATCAACTCCTGAATCTTGTATTGAAGTAATTTACTAGTGGTATAACTCAGGAGAAATTGAATCAAGTATCTTAACTAATATTAAAAACAAATCAAAAGATTGATCTTTCATGAGGCCAAGCGCTCTTTAAAAAAATGAAATAAATTATTTCTACTCCAGGATGTTTTTTTAGTATACATCAAGCTACATATAAACGTAACTTTTATGCTCCTACTCGAAATTCATAGCTTGCGTTATTCCGACGAAAAGAGGTAGTTAAAATTTAGTTATGATCTCAAACGTTTACACCGTTCTTATATTTTGGATTATTTTGCGTAATAACAATATTCTTATGACATCTTGTGATTTTATTTTAGATCTTTGTTAAAGTTTTTTCTTTTTAAGAAAATGTTCGAATTTGATTGCATCGTTAGCCAGTAACTGTTTCAATATAGTTTACAATTATCTCAGAATTCCACCCGATCATTCAATTTATAAAATCATTTTATAGAAAAAAAGTTAGATGAAATATGTTTTGGGTGTAAAAATATATATTCCCTACGCAGGAGGATAGATAAAATTAAGTTTGGTCTACCAGCCAATAAGTGGTCTGATTACACTTTGGTTGCAGAACACGTCGCTAAGGTGGCAAAGAACTGCAAAATGATACATATTTTATTGAATGTGTTTGATTTTTTTTTATTAAAATCTTTTTGAGCTGACATATACGCATGCTCAATTTTCTTCAACTGTTTAAATAGTTTTAAATTTTTTACTTCGCTTCCAGTCCATAGCATAGACCTCAGGAAGACTTTTTTCCAACATATAATCAAGTTTTTGCATCTTTTGTACGGACTAACATCATTTGATTCTAGAGATAATCTAGTATTAATTAGAAAAGGAATTAATCGTCTTCAGATAAGCACAATTTCCCCCCCCCCCAAAAAAACTATAAAAATCATCAGGGAACTAAAACCAAAGAAAGTTCCTAGGAAAGATGTTATTCCCTTATTATTTATGAAAAAGTTTAGTAAAAAAATATATATTTTTTAACTAAATATATAATTCAATATATTAAAATTTAGATACTTTCCCACCAAAACATTGAAAACCATTGCAATAGAAAAAATAAAAAAAGCCTATGTGACTGAAATTAAAGGCCTAACATAATTACCGAACATAATCTCCAAAATCTTAAAGAAATTAACACTTAAAAGAATAAATAGCCATATCAAAAAGCATAAACTTCTAATTATTTTTTAGTTAAAAAAATACTTTTTATTTATTGATAGATATTACAATCTGCCACACAGTTCTGGGCAATAGGTAATAGTGATGAATGATCACATTCATATTAAAATAAATGGGGAAAAAAAAATCTTTCTTAAAATATATACAAACAGAAGGATAAACAAAATGCACATAATCAAACTATGTGTATGACTAGTCAGTGTTTATGCTTTGTGAGGTAAGGACGCATTTAGCGGATCGAGCTCCAAAGGATTAAGTACTTGTGTCTACAAGCGATAAGTTTTCACTTTCATTTATTCTGTTGGGGCGAGGAGCTTTTCTTAAATGAAACCAACATACCTCTTCCCCATAAGAAAATTGTTCACTGGTTCGGTGAGATAGTAAAAAAAATAAAACGGAGGACCTGCAAAGATTGTAAACACAAAAATAATAAAGAAAAAAAATAGAGAA
>NW_027114821.1:99382-101587 GCF_000696795.3 Halyomorpha halys
CCTTTACCCTCTCTTTCTCCCTCTGTTTCCAATATCCCATCAACCCTTTCTCAAAAAGTCCGTGAAAAATCACGGTCTTCCACCCGAAAACAGGACAAAAGAGAAGAGGCTGAACCTCCTCCAGATTTTCCGAAGTCTACTTCTTCGGAAATATCCACCACAAACGAAATCTCTGTTCCCCAAGATAGTAAAGATAAGTCACAAGGAGAATGGACGAAAGTTAAAGAAAGAAGGACAAATAAGCGCGAATACAGAGCCAAGAAAAAATGGAACACGATTAATAAGTAAAGTAAAGTTGATATTTACTTTCACATTTTTCTATTTTAAAACTGATTGCATATTTCTTACAAAACTTCTATATAATTTTTATTATTATTGTTTCATTTATTTATTTTTTAATATTTATTTGTCTAAAATATTCTGAACTAAACCTATTTTTAATCACCATTAATATCTACTTCATTAATTTAAAAAAAAAAAAATTCTCTATTTATTCAGGTAAAGTAACTTTTTTTTCTCTCTCCTTTATTCTATTTTTATGTCATTATTACAATGGAACTGTAACGGATTAAAAACTCATTTTAATGATCTTATGATTCTGATTAGAGATATAAATCCATTTTGTATAGCCCTCCAGGAAACTAATCTCTCAAATCATGACAAAAGACTTTTAAAATATATAGAAAAGATGGGCCATATACAAATCATAGCCACCACGGGGTACTCTTTGCCGTAAACCAATCAGTTTATTCCGAACCGATCCAAATAAATACTCATCTCTAAGCTATAGCAGTTAAAATCCATATGAATTTTACCTTCTCAGTATGTAACCTATATCTGCCACAGGACCGTCAAACTGATGATCAACACCTTATTGACATATTTAATCAATTACCACAACCTGTGCTCTTTTTAGGGGACATGAATGCCCATTCGCCGCGGTGGGGTTCTCAAAACCTTAATACGCGAGGTAAAATAATAGAAAAATTCATAGACAATACTAATCTCCTTCTGCTTAACACAGGGGAACATAACTTCCTTAGCTCTAGCTATGGGACTTATTCAGCAATTGATGTTACACTAGGTAGTCCAACGTTGTATAATTCTATAGATTGGACAGTTCTTACTGATTTACACGGCAGTGACCATTTCCCACTTCATATAAAATTTAAAACAAAAAATCATATTCATACCAAGCCGAAATGGGTGCTTAAAAGAGCAGATTGGACTCTTTTTATATATAAAAACCAAGACGTTAAACCGCTGCTATTTGCGGACGATCTAGCCATTATTTGTCGATCAGCATATACAGCTACTATCAACATAAATTACAGGAAGCAATCAATAGAATCAATAAATGGTCACTTTCAATCGGTCTTGAGTTCTCACCTGAGAAAACCAAATGCTTCCATTTCACCCGAAAAAGAATAACCCCACCATCTCCTGAACTCTATTTAGGTGAATCCTTGATACCCTACACAGATAACCACAGATTTCTGGGGTTGATATTTGATCGGGAAGGTAAATTGGGAAGCGCACATTTCGACACTAAAATCCAATACAATAAAAAAACTAAATATATTACGCTTGCTTAGCGGCACCTCCTGGGGCTCTGACTGACACACACTGATAAAATTATACCGGACCCTAGTATGCTCGAAACTAGACTATGGATCTTTTATTTACGGCTCTGCCCGACACCGGATTCTCGCCAGACTGGATGTGGTTCATCATACAGGGATACGTATCGCAACTGGCGCATTTCGAACAAGCCCCATTCTTAGTCTGTGTTCTGAAGCTGGACTACCTCCTCTATTATTCAGAAGGAAAAAACTGGCGATAAACTACATGTCAAAATTATACCCTCAAAAGGATCATCCTACACATAAATGCATCTTCAAACCAAAATATTCAAATTTTTTTAGAAACAAAATGAATTCAACACTCCCGTTGGCAGAAAGAACACATACTGCTATTGAATTCTTTAAAGAAATACCTCTTTCCATCCCCGAAGTCCTCAATCCTCCATGGATACACAGACTACCAAATACAATGCTACAATTATCCAGATTGCCCAAAGGTAGTACATCACATACTGAATATAGAACTTGGTTCTCACATCTCTGTCAAAATATTCCAGATCCTTTTTTTATATATACCGACGGATCAAAATCTAACGAATCTACAGCATCCTCCTTCATCACA
>NW_027114821.1:102376-141081 GCF_000696795.3 Halyomorpha halys
AAAAAGGAATAATCTTTTGAATAAGATCTAAACCCAAAAGTTTGTCATATGTATTAAAAAAATCTAAAATAATTAATTATTCAAACTTATTTAGCAATTAAATTATTTCAAATCTTGAAATAGAATTATAAAGTGAGAAGCGTGGGCGTTGATGACCTTAAGGTTTTACGCCCAAAAGCCCCAACCAACTACAACATAATAAAATAACAACAAAATAAATAAAATAATATAATCTCTAGTCACATTTACACTCAAAACTTACAACAATAGATGAACAGTTTGGTTTCAGTGAACACCACTCCACTATTTTCCCACTGACCAGCCTCACAGACGATAACAACATAAATATTGAATGTAAAACTGATATCCTCCTAATAGGCCTATAAAAAAGTATTGAACACGGTTTGTAATATGGAACTAATTCATAAACTAATCACATACAATTTCCCCATGCCTAATCCATTCATACCTCTCCAAAAAAAAAAAATTAGGTTCAATCAACAAATCTACATCCAACACTCCTCCAATTGCTACCGGTCTACCAAAAGTTTTAATTTGTTTAACTCTAGACAGATCTATCACTTTCATAAAATATTCTAATAAAAAGGACAGGCAATGTAAAAAAAAAAATTTAATGTGTTAAAGTGTGTTGTAAAAATTCATTTTTTATTGTACACATGTTGCTCTGTGGCAAACTGTGCATATATCGATTGTACCGTTTATAACAGTAGTCGGAAGGTTGCCATGAAGCTTCGTTTTGTGTTTTTAGTTCTCACTACAGTGAGAACGTTTTATGTTATCTAACTGTAACACATAAAACAGTAAGAACAGTAAAAACATTTTATTTGTGTGTCCAGCACCCTCGCGTTCAACAGTTTATGGGCCCAGTTAGTTCGCGAAATTAAAATTTGTAGAGAGACAGTAAAAATAGTGTGGTAGTGTTTGTTCGAGTTCAAATATATCGTGAAGTAAAAATAGTTAAAGTTCATTAAAAGAGCAACCAGTAATATAAAATGGATCTCAACAGCTTAAATGAAATAAATCGAATTGAAGTGCTGACAGTACCTGAGAACTTCCAAATGTGGAAATTCAAGGTAAACATCTTCTTAAAAGTCTACGGGAAATGAGATTATTTCTAAAGATTTTGAGCCTCCCAGAAGTATAAATATCTCATAAGTGCATGAGAAAGCACAAACGCTGATATGGAATCTCTTTCAAATTCAACAAGACTGATGGCTGAAGAAAGACGCTCTACAAATGCTACTGAGGAATCAGACAATCAGGTAGCATTTAAAACCAACGTAAGAAGAAATTGAATAACTGCTCCAGACACGAGGAAATTTCTTGCTCAAAAGGACATCTGAGTAAAAACTGCCCAACCAAGAAAAAATCCTGTGGTATATGTAAACAAAACAAAGCACCAAGAGAAGGACTGCTTCTTTCCTAAAAATAAAGTGAAAACGTCAGCAGCTTTTTTCTTTATTGAAAGCTGCAGTAAATCATCAACTGAAGGGGTCTTAGATTCATGTTCCACAAGATATATGGCCAGCAATATAAGTATATTGTCGCAGGCACAACCTATTGATGCTGAGGTAGGTCTTGCAAAAAATTGTGCATCCATGACAGCCAAGATGATTGGTTGTGTAAAAAGTGACAAGTGTCAACTGAAAGACGTGATGTATATCCCAGATCTCAGTAGATATTTGTTGTCTGTAAATAAAATAACACAGAACGGTAGATCTGTGTTTTTCTCTAAAAAAAATTTTAAAATATTAAACTGTAATAGTTAGAAAAAGGCCTTCTGAGAGATTATATGTTGTGGACTTGGAGGTAAATTCAAATGCGAAGGCTTATGCTACAAATTAACCTGAAATCTGGTATTGAAGATTAAGACATATTAACTATGACTATCTTAAGAAGCTTACATCCATGGTAAGTGGGTCAAATGTAAACAATGAAAATTTGACTGCTAAAAATTGTGAAACTTGTGTTCTTGCCAAACAGACCAGAATCCCCTTCAAGGTAGAAAGAACAAAAGCAGCTTATCCACTTGAGATAATTCACACTGATTTGATTGGACCAATCTCGCCGGAGCTGGACCAATATCGTCGAGATAAAAAACGCTATATTCTTACATTTCTGGATGGATTTACTCACTTTGCTGAAATATGTCTTCTGTAAAGTAAAGATGAAACATCTAATGTCATTATCGAACACATTAAGAAACAAGAAAGACAGCAGACAACTAAAACCAAAAATATTCACATGGAATTCACAAGTGGTGAATATATAAATAAAAGATTATCTGAGTGGTATCGTAATAGTGGCATTGTTTTGGAAACCACAATATACTCCTCAACATCAAGGTGTAGCAGAAAGGTTCAATAGAACTTTAATGAATAAAGTTTGAGCTTTGCTGTTGTACTCAGATATTATCAAGGCTATGTGGGGTGAAGCGGCCTATACCGCTACATACTTGTTAAATAGAAGTCCTACTACTGACAAATCTGAACACCTGCAGAATAAAAAGCCAGACTTGAGTTATCTGAAGATATTTGGCTGTACTGCCAATGCCAAAATTAGTAAACATTTAACAAAATTATGTCAGAAGTGAAAAATTGACTTTTGTAGGATATGCTGGGACAGCCTACAGGCTTTGAGATAAAACAAGAAGAAATTTTGTGATCAGAAGACATGTAGTGTTTTTTGAAGAATCAGATAGCAAAATTACTGAAAATAAAAAAATTACGGTTGATGAAACACAAACGGAAATTTTACTTATTGACTTTGAAAAGACCATACCCGATTCAGAAGATGGACTGAAAGATGAAGAAGTTCCGCTGGTTGGTGACTCAAATTTGGACGTTGTTTTCAAAAGTTCCGTTGATGACGAAGGTGAAGAACCCGCCGTTGACCAGGAAATGAGAAGTCCAGAAGCTGAAAATCAAATGACTAGAAGACAAATAAAATTTTACAGCCGTTTTGAAGACTACGTAATGTTGACATATTCAGAGGCAATATCTTGACCTGACAGAGACAAATGGAATAAGGCCATAGAAGAAGAAAAGAATAAAACCTGGGTGTTGGTTGATAAGGACGAAGATAAAGGTAAGCATATCCTTACAATTCAGTGGATTTTTAGAATCAAAGACGATGACCACTACAAGGCACGTTTATTAGTAAGAGGGTGCCATCAAAAGGAAGGGGTAGATTATTCCCCATATGATATTTTCAGTCCAGTTGTTGGGACAGACGCCTTATGACTGATACTTGCCTTATTTGTAAAAAAAATCTTTCATATAAAAACGTTTGATGTGAAAAAAGCGTTTTTGTATGGAACGTTAAACGAAGAGGTTTATATGAAAGTACCTCTAGGGTACGATCATGAAGATAAGATCTGCAAATTAGAAAAGGCATTGTATGGTCTTAAACAAACTCCAGCTCACAGGTATAAAAGGTTAACTGACTTTCTCAAGAGTAGAAGTCTATTACAATTAAAAACTGAACAGAGGGTCATCTTGGCAATATTTGTGGATAATGGAATTGTTGTTGGTTCGGATAAAAAATTGATAAACTTTATTAAAGATATTAAACAGTAATTTGAGATAACTGTGAATGAGAAACCACAAACTTTTATTGGGTTTGACATTGTAGAAAGTGCTGGACAAGTGAAAATACACCAAGGTAGATACTTTGAAGAGGTTTTATAAAAACCGGAATGGATAAATCAAAATCTGCACCAACTCCTATTGTATTGCAAAATAAAAACTATAGTGAAGAAGGGAAGTGTATTAAGTTCCCATTTAGAGAAATTGTTGGAAGCCAATTGTTCTTGTCATCAAAAACTATATCTGATCTTGCTTTTGCGGTGGCATATTCTAGCAGGAAAGTGGAGGACCCAAAACATTAGGATATAATGAATATCAAGAGGACTCTACGATATCTGCAAGGTCATAGGCATGAAGGTATGGTCTGCAAGAGAGACAGTCCCGATGAACTTATTGTATATTGTGATAGTGATTATGCAGGTGACCCAGACTCGAGAAAGAGCACTCATGGATATGTGGTGTTCTATGGCGTAGCTCCAATAAGTTGGATATCAAGAAAATAACCTATTGTAGCAACAAGTAGCACTGAAGTTGAATATATCTCTAGTGCGGAATGCTGTGAAGAACTGATTTACTTGAAAAGTCTGTTAAAAGAACTGACTGGTGAAAGTGTGGAGACTATAATATGCTATAGACATTATCAGAAAAGGTATAATAAATAAAAGAAGCAAGCACATAGAGGTTAGGTACTATTATATTAAAGAATAGTATGATAAAGGAAACTTAAAACTACAATATTATCCTACTAAGTTTGAAATTGCAGACTTCCTTACTAAACCATTAGGAGCAGAAAAAATTTGCAAACTAAAATCAAAAATGGTAACTTAAAAGTTTTTTTATTGTTTTTTCTGTGCACAAAACTAATATTTTAATTTAAAAATTATTTTGTTAATGTATGTAAAATATTATAAAATGAAAACTCTGCTAATCCTGTTTTTGTAAGAAAAATTATTTATTATACATGTTGCTCTGTGACAAACTGTGTATATATCGATTGTACCGTTTATAACAGTTGTCGGAAGGTTGCCATCAACTTAACAGTTATGAAGGTATATGATGATACCTTTTAGTAAAAGATTGCCGAGGGCAATGCCATCAATGACCATTAAAATCTAAGAGTTACTTTCGCCCGCACTGTTACATAACTCAGACTGACTTTCTATAGGATGCTGAGTTGGATCCCACATATAAACCAATTAAAAGCAAGTTGTCTCCAATCCCTCAATGTTTTGAAAATGGTTAGTAACACCACCTGGGGTACAGATCGAACTTATATCATTACCCCATACAGAATGCTGGTGTGATCAAAGTTGGATTAAGGTTGTAATGCATACCACTAATTACCGGAGTACCAATATGAAAATGGCGAACTGGACAAAATGTGGGCCTCAGAATAGTCACTGGACCTTTCCGTTCCAGCACTGTCAATTGTCTATATGCCGATTCTGGCGAGACTTCGTTCGACCTTGGAAGACAATAACTTGGCCTCATTTACTCTTTTGAAATCCTCTCTGTTACCAACTATACTATGAATGAGTGGTTCTCAAATAGACATGCTCTAAGCCAGCAACAAATCAACTTACTAAAGAGACCATCTTACACAGTCAGTGTTTCTACCATACTGCTCAATTTGATCATGGATCTACCTACTTTACAAGGTATTAGAATATCATCAACTTATCCTTGGGGACTTCATTCCCCAAACATTTGTCTTTCACTTTCAAGGCTACTCAAAAATAACACTCTATGATATTGTTATAAACATGAGTCTATTTTCTCTTTTGCCGATATGTAGTAGCCACACAGTTGAAATGGTTACCATTTACAGTAGCTTAAATGTTTTTCAACCCACAAAAAAAACAGATTCAATTTCCAACTCCAAACTTATAACAATCCCAAACAATAAAATTTAATCAAATTTTACCACAGGCTCCCATGTGGCAATAGTTTTACAGATGAACATGAATCTGGTACCTTACTATTCAGTGTTTGATCGAGGGTATAGCCTAAAAGCCTAAAATTAGAAGACTATTCTTTGCGAATCTGAAAAGTAATTTAGTGATGACCCATAAGTGGTTGATAAATTAAAATAGTTTAAAAAAAAAAAAAAACTGTGGCTAACTCTAGCCTGTAGTAAATATAGGTATAATGTTTTTGACAAATTTTCTTGAAGTCCTAGAGAAGCAGTTTTTCCTTTCATTTGTAGAGGTAACTTTTCTTGAGAAATCGTTTAAAGCTAAACAAGGTTTCCTCAAGGAGTAAAAAAAAAATATATATATTTGTGTTATTAAAGAATTTGAGTTATCGAGGGTCAAATGAAAAATAGAAAAAAAGTGAAATTTACTAATGTAAGGTAATTTATCTGTATTATGAAAAAAATGTATGGTTACTGAAAACATCATAACAGCGACAATAAGTATCAGGTACAGATGGTAAAAAAATGACATGAAAAATAACTTGTTACTGGAACAGAAAGATGGCTTTCCCAACCTAATTCTAATAGAGTTAGTCATCCTAAACCAGTAAGGGCATATAGTTTCAGAGTTCTTACAGAAAATATTGGTTGATTTATGTTTAAACTGTTTGTGTATTTAATGATTTTCTCAATTCTTTGAAATCTTAAAAAAAAAAAAAAAAAAATAGTCAATCTGTTCTGTCAATAGATAAATATCATTATCGTTGGTGTATAACATATAGGAGTTTTTTCATAATTTCATCTGTAATAATTATGCTACAAAATAATTTGCAATATATTTTGTATAGGAGTTCATTCTACATTTGCTAAACCATAAATATTGAGACAAATATTTGAGATAATTATCAGCATTGTTTATTAAAGAAATGGAATGCTTAGTTGTAAAACATGGTAACTGCAAAAATGAAAATGTTATAATGTTAAATTTTTGGTTAATTATAATTTAATTTCAACACTGTTGTTTTAAAAAAGCAAATTTCCTAAATATTCTACCAACAATTTATGAAATCAGCCTTAAAAAAGTTCATGATGTCAAAATGATACCATACAACAGTAGGCCTCTAATATTTATTTTTACCTTTAAACTTTTAAAAGTAAAAGTTATATGAACATAAGTATCTTGAGAAAAGAATTAACTGATGTAACTATTGAACCATTGCAATAGTGATTACCAGGTAATTTAGAAAATAGTGTAAGAAACTATTGCAAAACAAAATTTATATAGCATTTGATATACCGACTATTGAGCATCTTCAGTAGATATGACTTTCTAAAAAAAGATTTCACTAACTAAATAAATTAGTGTCTAATTACTAAATCATTAAATATAGTATAAGGAGCATTCACAAAATTTCAAGATTGATCTCAGAACCAAAGATTTCTTAAACATTTTTGTACAGCAAACCAAACGTTTTCAAAATATGACTCTTAGGCATCATCAATACACTGCTGCCAGCATTTTTTCTGTTGTTCATAGGCTCCCTGGTAGTCTCCATGCAGGTTTTCAAGGGACCTCATCAAAGCTGCCTGGCCACTGGAATCAAGTTGAATTGGTTCTAGTTTAGGTCCCTCTCATTGTTCTGTAATCAGAGTAATAAAAAGAAGATCCTAAGTATAAGATCAGGGCTCTAGTGGGGCTGCAGCAGTGTTCCAATATTAAACGTGGTGGTCAGTACCAATGATGTTGGTGAAACAGGCCTGCGTGTTCTGCCCTACACTGGGAAAATCCAGTCATAAAAATTTGTAAACTCACCTTATATTTTCCTCAACTTAATATATTTCATTAGTGTTATCAAGTTTAACGAATATAATAAGACAAAGACTTTAGTACCCATAAATTTAAAATGGAAATTTGCATGTTATCAACATATACTATAGGATCACAAAACAGTTCTCAGTTTATTAACTTTATTTTGAAAGTTGTGCTCTCATGTATGCTCTAAATATATTTTTTTATTTTACAGCTTAGCATTCTCTGTGACATTGTTCTGCACAGAAGCACTGGTAGCCATAACCATTATCCTCTGTAGAAGATGTAAGCCAGTAGGAGGTGAATTAGGTGGACCTCCTTGTTTTAAATACACCACATCAATTATTTTTGTTTCTTTATGGATACTATACCTTACTATGTCAACACTTGAGGTCTATGGTGTAATAAAGATTATATAAGTATTTAGCTATCCAATTATTACCAAAATAACTTTGTAAACGAGGCACAATTCTACAATTAAAGTAGACCTCAATGTGTTTCAGTTGCCAAATAATAATCAAAATATTTATTAGTTTTATATTAACAAGAAATAAAATATAATGAATTACTACTTAAAAAGTGGAAAAATGCAATTTATTTTTATCTAATTTGGTCGATCTAAAATGGTGAAAACTTATCTTATATATACTGATTATAATTTGTAACTGCAAAACATAAATTGCAAAATGTGATATAGTAGGCCATCAAAAGACATAAATGGTATGCTAAATAATATCATAGAGAATTTAAAATATTTAGACAAAAGTTGTTAATTAATAATTCGATAAATTGGTAACTCTTTTGGATAGAAAGATACTTCAAATTACGTGAATAAAGTACTAAACAACAATCACTAGCTTTTTTTTGTAACATAAATTAAATATTTTTTAAAAAACGATTATTCCTTACAATATTCACCTTATTTAACATTATTACTTTATTCTTATTTTATACTTTACCAATTAATAATGTAGAAAAGCACAACTTCCTTATTAACTTAGTACGGTTCAACAACTATCCATAAGGAATACCAAAAGGGACTGTATGGCAACCAAGAACCTTTATATAAGTATTTTCATTCATCAGACATTGCTTTCCCACTTTTGCTCAGAGAGAATAGTTGAAAATTTTATATAACCTAATATCACAACATTCGAAAAGCATAAGACATTATTTCCATCAGAGTAACATCATTCCAAGGACAAATTAAATTCATGACACCACTCAGATAATGAGAGCTTCGTAATTAGAAACTATAAGGTATGGGAAAAAAATTCTTATGAATTCAGATCTTTTATCTAACTGATCGAATGTATTACAACATTGAATACTGTAACATCATCATGTTTTATTAATTGATACAAAATTATAAAACTATTTTAAATAATATACCAAAATTAAAAGAAATTTTTCCACTGGTAATTGCTCTTTTAACAAATCTATTTTAGTTGAAAACAAATTATTAAAATTTTTATTAGTATTTGAGAATCCAGAAGACTAACACATTCATATGAAGTTGCTTCATAAGTTTATAAAATATAGAAGATGACAACCGAAACCTCTCCATTCATTATTAGTGGTACAATTAACATAGGTGCCAAATAGATGTAACAATGTACATACATCATTTAATCTTTATGAAATCAATAGAACTATGATTCATGTTTCTCATTTTTTTTTCCCTATAATAACTACAAAGAACAGAAACTGGAATGTGAATTAAAACATTTTTTGCATTCAATCAGCGATTTCCCATTTATTTTTATTATTAGTAAGTACATATTTAATTGAAAAAAAAAATACAATTTACAATTATTTTAAAGAAAAGTTCATTTGTTACTTTTATTTTGTATTTGTTTATGATCAGCTGTTTTTAAAATTCAAATGCCTATTTACTGCTACTTTATTATATTTTTTAATTGAAAAAAAATAACAACCTTGTACAAGATTTGCAATAAAATAAAAAATTGTATGTCAATCACATGTTTTAAGATTTTGGAATCGATTAAAATTTATGTTTTTTTAAGAAGATCATTTTATTTTTCCTTACTGTTCTATCGCTATAACAGAAAGCAAGATAGTATATTGTGTTAATATATATTTCCTTCTTGATGAAAAATATTAGATTATTTCAAAAATTACCAAATATGTATTTACTTCATTTTAAAAAATGAGAAAAAGAAAACAAAATAACTAAATACTCGGATGATTTTCTGTCTTGTATGTACATATACAATTAGATCAACAGTATTAGTTTTAAAGATAAACTAACAAAAATTTTGTAAAATTATTGATATTTTAATTTAATGAAAATAAAGTACTAATATAAAACTTGTAATTTTAATGACTTTATATTTCTCCTTAAACTTCAAATTATGGGCCATAGAGATCAACATACACCCATGTTATGGTTTTTACTTTATTTGTTTCTTTAATGAAATACTGGTCAGTAATTACTGTAACTCATATTATAATATAGAAATATTTAAAGTATATTTGAAGACAAATAACTAATTATTTTATAAAATTAAAACATGAAAATTATAAAACCAAAATGTTAGTAAAAAAAATTGCTATTCGATTAAATTAAATAGTACAAGGCTATTTTAGTTAAAATTTTAATCTCTCAAAAACTGAGTTAAAATAATTATACAATTGGGTTCACTTTACTTTCTACATAATATTTTTTGCATAAACAATAAGCATTTACAGTAAGAATTAAGTTTTCATTAAAGTAATTTATTACAACATGCCTAAAGTTAGTGAAAAGTAGAAGTTGTGTGAAAGTTTGGCTACTGAGGCCTTGTTGATCTTCCAGTTTGTGAGGAAGAGAATCAAGATGAGCTGATTGATAACTGTCATTACATTATTATTACTGCAGTCTTCTAGATTTCATCTAAGTAAGACCGATCGTTTGATGTTTTAAACAATAGAGCCTTGTGTAACTCTAACCTCTATCACATAAACTCTACAGCTCACAGGATTACCAGTCCAGTCCTTTCCAATATATTTTAATACTTATCAACTTTTTATAATTGATAAATACTTTTCGTATTTATTCAGCACTAAAGATGGGTCCGGAACACCCTACAGATAAAAAACCTCCCGACCCCACTTCATTTTTAAGTAATCATGAACTGCAATTAAACAACAAACTCACAGAACAAACAAATAGCTCAAAACATTTTGAAAACTCTCCAAAATTCCTTAAGCATTTTCGTGCCCCTTATGCAGTAATAGTCGAAAAAGATGACGAAAATAAATCAGAAACTTTTCATGATATGAAAATAGCTAAGCTACTAGGGCTAAGTAATTTAGAAGTAATTTCTATTAGGAGGAAAAATAAAAACCAATTGAAATAAATTTAGAACGTAGGAGTATGCCCATCGATTTATGACTAATAGCCTTCTTAAAACAAATAACCTCAAAGCCTTCATTCCAAAACAGTACACAGTAAAGTATGGAGTTATCAAAGGTATTCCTACCAATTTCGATGAAAAAGAAATATTTGAAAATTTAGTTTGTACAGAAAAAATAATTAATGTACGTCGCTTGTTCCGTCGAGAGACTAAAGGTGAGGAGGTTATAAAAATGGCTACACCCCTTCTGTACAAATAACTTTCCACTCACAGCGCGTACCAGAAAGTGTAACCCTTTACTTAGCGCCAAAGAAAGTTCAACCATATGTCTTTAGGCCCTTATTTTGTGGAACATGCTTAAATTACGGATATTTAAAGGAAAAATGCCGGGGGGGAAATAAATGTAGCAATTGTGGAGAAAATACTCACGAAACAAATGAGTGTGCTAACAGAATTAAATGTTTTCATTGTTAACTACAGATAAGACCTGTCAAGAAAGAAAGCGACAAGACAAAATAAAAGAAATAATGGCAACACAACCCGTAAATTATAATGAAGCTGCTAAGTTCGTAAAGCCCATAACCACATCAAATAGGTTTTCTCACTTTGACTTTCCGGAACTACCACAAACAGAGACACAAAATTTATACGGTGATAACTAGGGATAGGATTTTTATGTGCTAAAAAATCCGAAATATGTACATAAATATGTGCTAATAAATTGTCAATTATTTTTAAAAAATATGTATTTATAAATTTTGTATAATTCAACAATATAAATTACTAATTAATTAGTAACTTTATACCTTTAAAAAAGTTACATAAATATGAATTTATTATATATTATATGTATAATATTTTAAAGAAATTATGTTAAAATATGTACAAAAAAATGAACTTAGAGAAAACATAGCTGTTCAATAACAAGACATTAATTAGTAATTGTAATTAAAGTAATTGATTAAGAATTACTCAAAATGAATTATAAACAAATTATAAATGGAAATAAAGAATAATCCTTATTAAAAAGAAAAAAACTTTAGAAAAATATTTGAAACTTTGGAAGAAATCAATTATTCAGCAGGGTCGGTTATAAAATTATTGGAGATTAAATGCATTTTTAAATTTTCAAATGAAAATCTCCGCCGGTTTGACCGCAGAATGGACTTGTACCGGCTAAAAGATCTTTCAACATCTACTGATGTTATAGGTGCATACTTAAATGAAGCTATTTCCATTGCATCTAGTTCGGTATTGTGCATCACCTGGGCGGCTGTGTCATAATTTGTTCCGAGGAGAATGGCTCCTATGGACTGAATGATTTTATATCCTAATTTTTTTTTAACACGTCCTGTACTTTTTTCTTTATGACTTCTCCGTTTTCACCATCATGGTTACATTTTTCGAAGATTTCACAATTCAGCAAATAGGATTTTGAAGGTGCCTCAACACTTAGTCTGCCAACGACTATATTGCGATATAACGCTCATCCATATCCGTAGTCTCGTCCACAGAAATCCAAATCGGCACATCCGAAATTGCTTTCCGAATGTCTGTTAAAGTCTCCTCGTATGTTATTTTCAAATAATTTTTTCTTAAAGTGCTTTCATTTGGCATTACTTATATTTCTCAAGAAAGGTTTTTAAGTTCAGATTGCTAATTTTGTAGATAGGAATGTCTGCCCTGACAAATGCTCGACACAAATCTAAATACTTAGTATTGGTACCTGTGGAATCTGAGGAGGAAAGAAAGAAACAGAGAAATGAATTGAAGAGTAAACAAACAAATTCTAGGAAAATGCCACAGGAATAAGACCCTTGCTCTTTTTAATTGATTCTGAGGAATTCTCATTGTAATTCTGTGTGAAAATTTATTATTGCCACTGCATTTAATTTGGGTTCAAAGATGAAGATATAGAATTTTTACGCACTATTTATGATAAATGATAAATTTCAGCTTTAAGTATCTTGCATTCTCTTGAATTTTATGTAGTTGCTGCGAAAAATGTATTTAAAATTGAACAAATATTTTAAGGAAATATATGATTCAGGACAGAATACCTAAAAATATGTTGAAAATAACAAATATTTCAGAAAATATGTGATTTACAACAAAATATGTAAAAAAGGCCAAATATTTAAAAATATGTAAAATAAAAATGGCTTATTTTGGCCAGAAATGTCTTGAAACATCTTTAGTTAGTAAGGAATCGCAGATAACATGGTCAGGTAAAAATATGTGAAAACATAAAAATCCTATACCTAGTGATAACATTAATCACAATCGCTCTTTAACAAACTTTTCTCTAAGGAAATATAAAGCTATGCCAACTAAAAGACCGCGAACTGTTAACTCTTTTGACAATCCCTGGGATTCACCTCTCCTTCAAGGTCAGAAATTTCTGATACAATCGTTCCCATTTCAAAAAGTTCTAATTTCAATAACCCACACAAAAGCACAACAGAATCCAAATACATACAATTCATTAATAATGAAGATACGAAACTCATCAGAAAGAAACAGTCAATATAATAGGTCAATCTTTCTACACTTTTGTCCAAGAAAACAAGCAAATCATAAATAGCATATCACCATATCGGGAAACAATAATACATAACAAGGAATAGAATCTCAATATTCCAAAACTTTCATAATACAACACACATATATTTATACTTTATCAATTATATTCTATCAAGTCACGACCGAAACTGATAAAATTCGTCAATAATTTAAACATTATCCAATTTAATTGCCGGAGCATTAATAACAAATTTCAAGAACTAATTAATTATATGGATATAAATAAGGTACATATCGCGCTTCTGCAAGAAACCTGGTTCAATAAAACAAAGAAATATGAGTCAAGAAATTATTCTATAATAAAGAAGCATAGGAATGATAACTATGGCGGAGTAGACATTATCATTCACAACTCGATAGAAGAGAACGATAATAGATAATACAGGTCCTATAAAAGTAATTGCAGTAGAATCTACTAACTTAGATCCTAATATTTGTTTCGTTTCGGTATATACCCCCCCCCTCTGTCAGACCAAGCGCCACCCACATCACTAGCATTCTCTCAATTTCTGATAAAATAAAGGACTGCTTAGTAATCATAGGAGGTGATTTTAACGCCATATCCAAATTTTATGGCTGCTTAAGAGACTCTTGAATAGGCAACATAATAGTTGAACAATTATCTCAACAGCCGGTCGTATTAATGAATGAATTTGGCAAAGCTACACGACTTGGAAGTCCAGGACACAAATCCTCCATCACAGATCTGACTTTTTTAAGTGTGGAACTATCACACAGGATATCATGGTCAATAACTGACGAAACCCTAGGTAGTGACCACCTAATAATAACCATTTCTTTCCGTTTTTGTTCATTCACCGCTATTACCCAAGCTAGAAGAAATTTAAACAAAAATTAATCGCGATTTATATGTCATGCAACTTGAAAATTTTAAGCCACGTCCGGTGAATAACCTAAAAGATTTAATCACTTTGGTAAATCAAGCAGCAGAGATGGCGATACTGCGAACTAAATACTATCCTTGGAAAAAATTCTCTCCAAAACCTTGGTGGAATGAGAACCTGGAGAAGGCCTATAAACAGAAGACTGCGTCAATAAAAGATTATAGAATAAATATGAATGTAGAGGATTATAAGATAATGAGAGCCAACATTAACAAGGTAAAAAAACTCATAGCTAAGGCAAAAAAATATAGCTGGAGAAATGATTTTGTCGGCACAATGGTTCCTAGCAACTACAAAACAATGTGGAATAAAATTCGATGTTTTCAAGGGAAGAGGTCTTCATCACCAAGGAATCCAATAACCTTAAGTAAAACTAAAGCAGAAGCCTTTCTTAAGTAGATCGGAGACAATTCCATACCCAGTCAACCACACACACTAACTATTGACCTAGATAAAAATAAAATCAACTCAGCTTGTCCAATTGTTTGTAAATTTAACGAAACAGAACTGGATGCTGCTTTACATGGCAAAACATGCACAGCCCCTGGTCTGGATGAAATTAACTATGAAATGATAGCTCGTCTACCCAGAATTTTGAAGTTACAACTACTCAAAACATTCAATGATTTGTGGGAAACAACAAACATACCTTCCGATTGGAGAATGGTTTCAATAATTCCCGTATTCAAACCTGGTAGAGATCCTTCCCTCTTGTCTAGCTCGAGACCCATCGCCCTCGTTTCTTGCATTGCCAAAACTTTTAACATAATGATCAAACATGTGATTCTCGAGAATAATCAAATATTAAGTCAAAACGTGTTTGGATTTCAAAAAAACCGATCAACAATTGACAGCATTATGTTTTTTATAAATGAAATATATGAAAATTACAAAAACAAAAATATTCTCCTAGCAATTTCATTGGACCTCCAAGACGCTTATAACATAGTAAACATAATTAAGTTAAAAGAAATTTTGGTAAACATCAACTCCCAGTTCTAATTACTAATTGGATCGTTAATTACCTTTCATTTAGAACACACTACTTGCAAACATCCGAAGGAGAAGTTACGGTTCTCTCAAATACAGGCTTACCCCAAGGGGATCCGTTAAGTCCCATTCTATTCAATATTTATACACACTTTATAGTCAAGTACCCGCCCGATAAATGCAAAATTTTACAATATGCTGACGATTTAATACTATACACAACGTGCTCAAATATATCAGAAGGTCACCACTCACTGGGAACAGGATTAATACACAAGTGGCCTCTAAGGGTTGCCACCCTTTATATCAAGCTATTGGAAAAGGTACTTTATACATTCCAAAAGTAGGAAACATAGCCCAAGAAACAAAACATCTATTTAACACACTTACCATCAACCCCGGACCACTCGACCTATGTACTCCCATTCTAATGTCACAAATTAACATAAAAACCAATCCGAAACTATTCCAATCAGATTTAACCAAAATACACTATCCACCGACAGTTCTAAAACAGAAAACACTAGAAATATTGTCTGAAAAGTATAAAAATTATCTAAAAATTTATACAGACGCATCTAAAGATAAAAACAAAGTTGCAGTCGGGATATATGATGTCCAATATAACAAGGATACATCGATAAACAATTTCAGTTCAGCAAATACAGTGCTGAATTATACGGTGTCGTTGAAGCTTTCAAAATAGCAAACAGAAAATATAAGTATACAAAACTTGTAATACTAACAGATTCCGCTTCCGTGTGTAATTTACTGAATAACATACATCGAAAACATATTTCATCTTACCTAATAAAGAACATAACAGAAGAAGTTCATAGTTCATCAAATAACAAATTTAAGGTCCAATGGGTTTCAGGCCATATGGGTTTGTATGGCAATGAGCGAGCTGACAAGATAGCAAAACGATCTTCGGGAAGAGTAGAAAATGCGAAACTGCCTTTACAGGAAATTTTTAGATGGAAAAAAAAGACTTCATTAGTGAATGGCAGCATAGGTATGCCTGGGAGTCAAGTTTGAAAGGTAAAGATCACTTCACTATCCAACCTTCACGCCCATGGTTCTCTAACACTTGTGTCAAGCTGAACAGAAAAGATATAGTGTTACTTAAAAGATTAAGAATTAACCATGGTCGTACAAATCCCGGCTTGACATTAATTAAAGTTAAAAATAATGATAAATGTTGGACATACAACTCTATCGAGGACCCATTACATATTATACTAAATTGCAGTAGATATGACAAATACAGGATTAAATATCCCCTCATCCAAAACAATAGCGCTTTCCTCCGAGGGCTGGCAGATCTAGATAGGGCTACTATTCAGGCGTTATGCAAATTTATAGCAGAATCCAAAGTAGATTTTTAAAATTAAATAAATAATAACAATTTACATCCTCATCTCCATTCTTTTATTATATAACAACAGGGGCAGTGTAGGACACCAACGGGACGTAAGAAAAAAAAAATTATTACTGCTGTTAACGCCACAATAGAATTACCTTGTAAATAATTGTAAATAGTATTTGAGTTTTATTAGTATTTAATTTAGTTACATCTATTTTTATTTGTATTGTTTTATTTAGATTTAGTTATTTGAAAAGAAAAAAAAATATGTAATTATATTTGTTTGTAATAATGAGTAATAGAGACAGTTGCTAGGAGTGATAATTGTTGCTAAGAGGCGTCACCTAGCAACGGACCGACCATCTTAGTTTTTTAGACCAGTTCCGACTAATTAGCAGCCCTGTCTGCGTTTGGTTGATATTATTTTATTTGACATTTTTTGTGTGTCGTCATAACAGTTCGGAACCAGACCACTTCTGTGTTTCGATTTTAATATGAGTTCCAATTAATTAAGTAATAAGTTTGCAACCCCTGAGCCCAAGGAACGTTTGTAACCACCAGCCCTGTCTGCGTTCATTTTGTCGGCTCGCCTAATACAATACGACTGTTGGATATTTGGACCATCGATGAGCCAGACCTATACATCTCGGCAGCATTCTTCCTCTGACCTATCGGAGTGGAGCAACCTTTCGTCGTGCAGTATTTATTTTATATATGTAATTAGTTTTATTGTAATTTTCATAATTTATTGAACTATTTTATTTTTATCTGAAAGGCCTTTTTATTTTTACTTGTATATTTTGTTTATGTTAGTTTTTAGTTTTTAAAATGTTTAAATTGGCCAAATAAATGTTTAATCCGAGCCGGTTTGTTTTTTGTTCATTTTAAAGCCTTCCAACAAAAAGACATAGTCGATTTGAGGTGGCTTTAACAACTGCCATCCATCGGGTTATTAGTTATAAAAACATCCAAAAAAATACTAACACAATCAAAACACAAACTACGAGCAAGTAACATAACACGACAATAAATAAAACGGTGATGAGCTCAGCTGGTATGTTGCGTGAAGTCATTCTCCATTTAACAGACCTAGTAACAGACTCTCAAACATGTTATATGTTATATCGTTTTAACATTGTAAAAGAAGGAAATATTTCTCCATTTAACACACTTAAACATGTTAAACTAAAGATCATGAATACCCCCATTAACTGAACACGCACTGTTGAGGCCTTCTGGAGAAGTAGAATAGTTAAGAAAATAACTCACACTGACAAGATCATTACTCGCTCCTTGCTCAACCGATCTTCGAGTTGCTCAACCGAGCAACATTAGTTGAGAAACTAAATTTTCTACAAAAAAATAAATAAAAATAACTGATGAAAGGAATATGGTCCGGGTGCGGTCAAAAAAACTCAAATAGTAGAAATATACTATTTTAATGAGCCAACGTTTCGCCCCACGTTGCAGGGCTTCTTCAGGGCTATTTTGACGGCAGTCAAAACAAAAAAAAAACCGATATTTTTTTTTCATTTTTTTTTTTTTTTTTTTTTACTCCCGTCAAAATAGCCCTGAAGAAGCTATTTGACCGCACCCGGACCATATTCCTTTCATCTTTACACACGGTCAATCAATAATCTTCCAATAAAAATAACTGCATTGGCATCTTGCAACAAAAAATACTTTCCCTAAGAGAGAATAGGAAAACCCAAAATTTTGGACCATAAGCCACCTTAATACTGGACACTCCTAGAATACGTTCCCTACGAGAGAATAGGAAAAAAAATTGGATCATAACTCCCTCCCTTCCCAAACGATCTCTATTATTCCGCCGGCAATAGTTGCGAAATTAAATTTTCTACAAAAAACACGGCATTCTACATTCCTAGAATACGTTCCCTAAGATAGAATAGGATAATACAAAAAGTTTGGAAATTTTCGATCATAACTTGCTCCCTGCTCAACCAATCTTCTTCATTCTATTCTGCATTAGGTGGAAAACTAAATTTTCTAAAAAAAAAAAATACAACACTGCATTGGACGTTTCTATAATACTTTCCCTAAGAGGAAATTAGAAAAAACATAAAATTTTGGATCATAACTTCCCTGCTCAACCGATCTTCTTAATTCTAGCGCCGAATTTTCTACATAAAAAAATAAAACTGCATTGGATTTTCTTGGAATACGTTCCTTAACTGAGAATAGGAAAAAAACATAATTTTGAACATTTTGTATCATAAGTCGCTTCCTACTCAAATGACCTTCATTCTAGCGGCATTAGTTAGAAAACTAAATTTTATACATTAAAAAAAAAAAAAACTGCATTCGATATTCAACTGATCTTCATCCTAGCGGCATTAGTTGGGAAATTGAATTTCTACAAAAACCACTGCATTGGATATTCCTGGAATACGTTGCCTAACAGAGATTACAAAAGAATAAAATTTTGGACATTTTGTATCTAATTTTATTTTTTTCTTATTCTCGATCGAGTTATGATTTCCTATCCTACCGTTTCCCAAGAAGCGAGTTATGATCAAGAATGTCCAAAATTTTGTATTTTCCTATTCTCCTTTCGGGAATGTATAATGCAGTGTTGTTGTTTTTTGTAGAAAATTTAGTTTCCCAAGAAAGCAGTTAGAATAAAGATCGGTTAAGCAGGGAGGGAGTTATGATCGAGAATGTCCAAAATTTTGTATTTTCCAATTCTCTTTTAGGGAATGTATAATGCAGTGTTGTTGTTTTTTGTAGAAAATTTAGTTTCCCAAGAAGTCAGCTAGAATGAAATCGGTTAAGCATTGAGGGAGTTAAGATCGAGAATGTCCAAAATTTTGTATTTTCCTATTCTCTTTTACGGAATGTATACTGGGAATGTATAATGCAGTGTTGTTGTTTTTTGTAGAAAATTTAGTTTCCCAAGATTGCAGCTAGAATGAAGATCGGTTAAGCAGGATACGAGTTATGATCGAGAATGTCCTAAAATTTGTATTTTCCTATTCTCTTTTAGGGAATGTATTCTTGGAATATATAAAGCAATGGTTTTGTTGTTTCTAGAAAATTTTGTTTCCCAAGAATGCAGCTAGAATTAAGATCGGTTAAGCGGGGACCGAGTTATGATCGAGAATGTCCAAAATTTTGTATTTTCCTATTCTCTTTTAGGAAATGCATAATGCAGTGTTGTTGTTTTTTGTAGAAAATTTAGTTTCCCATGAATGCAGCTAGAATGAAGATCGGTTGAGCAGGGAGCGATTTATGATCAAGAATGTCCAAAATTTTGTATAATGTATAATGCAGTGTTGTTGTTTTTTGTAGAAAACTTAGTTTCCCAAGATTACAGCTAGAATGAAGATTGGTTAAGCAGGGAGCGAGTTATGATCAAGAATGTCCAAAATTTTGTATTTTTCTATTTTCTTTTACGGTATGTATTCTTGGAATGTATAATGCAGTGTTGTTGTTTTTTGTAGTAAATTTAGTTTCCCAAGAATGCAGCTAGAATGAAGATCGGTTAAGCAGGGAGCGAGTTATGATCACGAATGTCCAAAATTTTGTATTTTCCTATTCTCTTTTAGGAAATGTATAATGCAGTGTTGTTGTTTTTTGTTGAAAATTTAGTTTCCCAAGAATGCAGCTAGAATGAAGATCGGTTGAGCAGGATACGAGTTATGATCGAGAATGTCCAAATTTTTTTTATTTTTCTGTGCTATGCTCTCTTAGGGAATGTATTCCAATACGTTGCTGAAGAGAGAATAAGAAAAAAATAATATTAGATACAAAATGTCAAAAATTTTATTTTTTATTAATCTCTGTTAGGCAACGTATTCCAGGAATATCCAATGCAGTGTTTTTTGTAGAAATTCAATTTCCCAACTAATGCCCCTAGAATGAAGATCAGTTGAATATCGAATGCAGGTTTGTTTTTTTTATGTATAATATTTAGTTTCCCAACTAATCCCGCTAGAATGAAGATCATTTAGTTGGAAGGGACTTATGATACAAAATGTTCAAAATTATGTTTTTTCCTATTCTCTACTAAGGAACATATTCCAAGAAAATCCAATGCAGTTTTTTTTTTATGTAGAAAATTTGGCGCTAGAATTAAGAAGATCGGTTGAGTAGAGAAGTTATGATCCAAAATTTTATGTTTTTTCTAATTTCCTCTTAGGGAAAGTATTATAGAAATGTCCAATGCAGTATTGTATTTTTTTTTTTTTTAGAAAATTTAGTTTTCCAACTAATGCAGCTAGAATGAAGAAGATTGGTTGAGCAGGGAGCGATTTATGATACGATTTTTTTTTCCTATTTTCACTTAGAGTACAAAAAACACTGCATTGGATATTCCTGTAATACGTTGCCGAAGACAGAATAGTAGTAGTAAAATTAAATTTTGGACATTTTGTATCTAATTTTATTAGATTTATCAACATTTTATTTTTTTCCTATTCTGTCTTCGGCAACGTATTACAGTTATATCCAATGCAGTGTTTTTTGTTCCCTAAGAGAAAATAGGAAAAAAAAAATTCGGATCATAAATCGCTCCCTGCTCAACCAATCTTCTTAATTCTAGCGCAATTTGTCCGAAAACTAAATTTACTACAAAAAAATAAAAACAACAACACTTCATTGTCTATAATACGTTCCCTAAGAGGGAAATAGAAAAAACATAAAATTTTGGATCATAACGCTCCCTCCCCAAACGATGTTGATTATTCTAGCGGCATTAGTTGGGAAATTAAATTTTTTTCAAAAAAAAACAAACAAAAAACAGGCACTGCATTTGACATTCCTAGAATATGTTCCCTTGGAGAGAATAGGAAAACACAAAATTTGGACATTCTTAATCATAACTCGCTCCCTGCTCTACCAATCTTCTTAATTCTAGCGCCATTTGTTGGGAAATTTAGTTTTCTACAAAAAATACTGCATTGAATATTCCTGGAATTCAGTGCCAACGAGAGAATAAAGAAAAAAACTAAATTTTGTATCATACCACGCTCCTTGCTCAACCGATCTTCTTCATTCTAGCAGTATTAGTTGGAAAACAAAAATTCTTTACAAAAAAAAAACAAACACAGCATTTGAACATTTCTAAAATACGTTCCCTAAGAGAAAATAGGTAATTACAAAATTTTGGACATTCTCGTTCATAACTCCCTGCTCAACCAATCTTCTTCATTAATGCGGCATTAGTTGGGAAACCAAATTTCGTAAAAAAAAACAACACTGTATTGGACATTCATAGAATATGTTAAAAATAAAGGACAATAGAAAAAAAATTGTTGAATCATAACTCGATCCCTGCTCTACCGACCTTTTTCAGTCTAGCGGCATTAGTAGTAAAATTAAATTTTATACATAAAAGCACGGCATTGGAATACGTTTCCTTAGAGAGAAATGGAGAAAACTAAATTTTGGACATTCTCAATCATAATCGCTTCCTGCTTAAACGATTTTCTCCATTCTTGCGGCATTAGTTGCGAAATTAAATTTTCTACAAAAAACACGGCATTCTACATTCCTAGTATACGTTCCCTAAGATAGAATAGGATAATACAAAAATTTTGGATAATTTTGATCATAACTCGCTCCCTGCTTACCAATCTTCTTTATTCATGTGGCATAAGTTGCGAAATTAAATTTTCCACAAAAAACACTGCATTGGACATTCCTGAAATACGTTCCTTAAGAGATAATTGGAATAAACTAAAATGTTGGACATTGTCGATCATAACTCGCTTCTTGCTCAGCTGATCTTCATTCGAGCGGCATTTGTTGTCAAATTAAATTTTATACAAGAAACAGGGCATTGCACATTCCTAGAATACGTTCCTTCATAGAGAATAGGAAATAACAAAAATTTAGACATTATCGATAATAACATGCTCCCTGCTCAACCGATCTTCTTCGTTCTTGCGGCATTAGTTGCGAAATTAAATTTTCCACAAAAAAAAACAGAGAATAGAAAAAAAAAATTGTTGGATCATAACTCGCACCCTCCTCAACTGATCTTCATTCTTGTAGTATTAGTTGGGAAATTCAAATTTTTACAAAAAAAACTGCATTGAATATTCCTAGAGTACATTCCCTAAAAAAGAATAGTACAAATCAAAATTTTGGATGTTATCATCATTCGCTCTCTGCTAAACTGATCTTCATTCTTACCTAGTAGTTGTGAAATAAAATTTTCTACAAAAAACACGGCATTTGACATTCCTAGAATATGTTCCATAAGAGAGAATAGGAAAAACCAAATGTTTGGTATTTTGGTTCATAGCCAATCAATGTTTCGCTAACTCTGGCATCATCAGGACAGGAAAATATCTTATATAAATCGAGACCAAAGATCACTTCTCATTTACACATTTTAAAATAAGATTAACCAAATAGAGAAAGTACATAACTCCGAGTCAATTTAACACATTCTTAAGGAGTAGAGAAGATATCTTGTTATATCACAATGTGTCCTTTTTCATTCAGAATCATCTGAATTAGAGTTGAATTATCTTGGGGTGATGTATAGTCACTTAAAGTCTGCTGTCATCACAGCAAACATGAAGGACTTAGCTAATCCATTTCTTAATTAACACAAAGGTCATTCATTAGGCTCATATATAAGAAAATACACATTAGGGCCGCCCATAGCTCAGTGGTTAAGACACAGTCTTACCAATTTGATGTTTATTGGCGGTGCCGGTTCGAATCCGGCCTGGGACGTCGACTTTTTTCATTGCGTGGCGATCCCACAAAATGAAGAACTTTCACCCCCAACCATGGTTAGGCAGTATAGGACTCCAATGGGAGTCTTGGCCGGAAAAAACAAAAAATACACAAAATGTAAAAAGCAGTATGATTTATAATTAAATTACAAAATTTTATGAACAATGCTAAACATTTTATATACAAATTTACAGCATATTCAATTATCTACCATCATGAATGGAATAAGAAGAAACTTTAATGAAAGATAATGGATGCTAAGATTTTTGTAAATTAATGGCAGCACTTGAGGCAGGACCCATTAAAACTTTCCTAGATAATCTCATTTGTCCTGACACAGGATCCAAACCAAAATATTTAACTTGGATATCTTGTCCAACTTGTAAATTGAGAGCTCTTGGATCACTCACCTGCAATAAAAAGGGAACTATTAATTATGGCGAAGTTACAAGGCATATCCAGAATGTAAGAAGACTGTTGGGCTGTCGTGCTGAGTAATTTTTGATCAAAGGCTGGCAACACCGAGAGGTAGTAACAATGCCCCTACTAACTAGCATCAGAGACCCACATCAGTACCAAAACTCATCTCGTAGTATCCGTTTCTGGGAAAGATATTAATCCCACCAAGTATAAGGTTTCTTCTAGGAGAAGAAAAATCTTGAAGGTGGTATGAACTAAAAGAACATGTTTAAGTGATGTCATGTGTTTAATTAAGGAAAAACTAATATTCAAGATAAGAAAATGATTGGAAGACATTGAGTTGTAACCGATGAGTTGTTGCAAAAATTGAGGAAACTGTTCATGAAGACCACCAATTGACACTGGATGAGATGTCAGCAATGTTTCCACAAATAGCCAGATATTTATTACACAAAACAATAACAAACAAACTGGGCTATTTAAATTATATTTGATCTAAAACAACAGACAGATCAGCAAAAATTGAATCAGGTCGCTAGCACTCGAGAGTTCCTTTGGCAATTGGAATTGGAAGGTGAGGATTTTCTGAGCTCCATTGTGACTGGATATGAAACATGAGTGGCTTATTACACCTATTAGATAAAAAGTTAAATTCATCCCAATAGGTGCACTCTGGTCCCTTATATACCAAAAAATTCAAAACCTCAATTTCAGCCAAAAAAAATCAGGGCACCCATGTTTTTAGACCAAAAGGGGATCATTTTGATCAATTTTTTGCCACAGGGGGAGACAATTACAGCAGTACGATACTGGGATCCTACAAGAGTTCAAGAGAAAAATTTCAAACAAATGGAGGTGAATGTTGACGAAAGGAGTGTTGCACAATAACAAGGGCAACACCACCAAGGCACTTTTGAACTCATTTGGTTGGGAGGTGTTGGACAAACCTGCTTACTCCCCTGACTTGGTACCTACAGATTTCTATCTTTTTACCCTCCTGAAGACTCGCATGGTTAAATAAAGTTTTGAGCCAATGAGGAGATGAAAAGTCTTAAAAAATAAAATAACAAAAAGTCTTAAAGTGGACAAAGGAGATGGTGGAATGGTTCTATGAGGAAGGCATTAAAAAGCTTGTGGCACAACTTACAACCTGCATAGATCAGGAATTTCACCACACAATCACATTGGTAAATAGTGAAGTAGTACAATGCTTTGAATCCTAACTGGTGATGTGGAATTATATGGTGTAAAACTAGCATGGGGTTCAGGCATTTTTACAAGATTTTACCCATGACAGGCAAGATTAATAACAGGGCATTAAGAGGATGAATGATCATG
Source organism: Halyomorpha halys (assembly GCF_000696795.3). Taxonomy (NCBI): domain Eukaryota; kingdom Metazoa; phylum Arthropoda; class Insecta; order Hemiptera; family Pentatomidae; genus Halyomorpha; species Halyomorpha halys. The sequence continues at coordinate 127,385 of NW_027114821.1, forward strand.
GTGTTTTTTTTTTGTTTTTTAGGTTTAGGTACTATCCTGATACATTTCTAAGAATCAGGAAGATTTGGGATGAATTACAGTGTGTTATACATAGGTGAGGAATAGGTTGCAAGTCTCAAGAAATGGGATGTACCGAGGTCATACCCTAGAGCTTTGTTGGAAGATAATCTATGAATAATAAACATTAGATGTAGAGGCAGGAGAGAAATACAGGATGGAATGCTTCAAGAGGAAGGTATAACTATAATGCAATATTAAATTACAATTAATGCATTCAAAATCACCTAGGTAGGGATATCAGAATATTTATTAAAAGTATTATCAACACCCTGGCAGTGCTTCTACATAAAAGAGTGTCCGATTTCACAGAAAATATTGTAGGAGAATATCAGGGAGGGTTCCGGCCCAGTAGATCGACAGTTGACCAGATATTCACCCTGAGGCAGGCAACGGAAAAGTGCTATGAGTATAACATAGACCTTCATCTGCTATTTGTGGACTTCAAATAAGCTTATGACAGTGTGAAGGAACTTTTAAAAGCCATGGTAAAGGTAGGTATACCGAAAAAACTAGTCAGGCTGGTAAAAATGACTCTAATGAACACTACCTGCCGAGTTAAGCTTGGAAATTCGCTGTCCCAGGAATTTTCTGTGGAGAATGGCTTGGGACAGGGGGATCCTCTGGCTCCTCATCTATTTAATATAGCATTAGAAGTGGCTATTCGTTCAATCAGAACTAATCCAGGAGGGACCATTTACAATAGACTGTCTCAACATTTAGCATATGCAGATGATGTAGCTATTGCCGTAAGAACCCAAGCAGCATTAAAAGGAACATTCCAGGAATTCGAAGAAGCAGCATATGAATTGGGCCTTAAGGTGAATGAAGACATGAAAAGGAAGAGAAGAGAGGATAAGGAAGAGAATAGCAAAGTGACGTTCGGGGACCACAGCTTTTCTTCTGTAAACCAGTTTAAGTATCTGGGAAGCCTGGTTACAGATGATAACAAAGTAGAGAGTGAAATAGAGGCCAGAATAGCAACAGGAAATAAATGTTATTTCTCACTGCAGAAAATACTGAATTTTAGAGCTCTCTCTAAAAGGATGAGAGTGGTCATTTACAAAACTATCGTAAGGCCAGTAGCGATCTATGGGGGAGAAACATGGCCCTTGACAAGAAAAGCAGAACAGATGCTCAACTCCTGGGAGAGAAAGGTATTGAGAAGGATATGGGGAGGAGTCTCGGAGAATGGAATTTGGAGAAGAAAAAGGAATGAGGAACTGATAAATTTGTACGGGGAATCCAGCATCGTGGCGTTAATTAAAATTGCAAGATTAAGATGGTTAGAACATGTTGAGAGGATGCCCGATGAAAGGATACCCAAAAAGATGGTTTAAGGCAAACCAGATGGAAAACGGAAAAGAGGACGTCCCCAGTTCAGATGGCTGGATGATGTGGAGGAGGATTTGAAGCTCTTGAAGGTTGGCAGATGGAAGGAGAAAGCAAGAGACCGTGTAGATTAGTTGGCTGTTGTGGAGGAGGCCCGGGTTCTTGCAGGACCATAGTGCCATAATAATAATAATAATATTATCAGCACCATTTTGTGGCCATCATTCTGGACAAAGAGCAGGTCAAGCTGCTATCTTGCCCTCAGCCAGATATGAAAAAAGTATTTCAAGTAACGTTATTTCCTCAAACATTTCATTTCATCATTTTCATTAATATCTCTTCTCCCCCTCTATTGTGTATATTACCTTTATTGTTCACCTAATTTAAATACTTTTTTACTATGTTTACTTTTAAATTATTTTCGTTACTGTGGCATAACTGTCATCCCCACTCCTCCCAATACAAACGAGTCACTCTGTCTTTGACTGCCGTCAAAACAGGTATGCATTCTGTCTCATCATTTGATTTGAATTTTTTTTCCTTCTTTCATCTCTCTATTTGTACTTTCTTTAATATTTCTTCTCTTATCTATCTGTTACTATTACCCTTTTTATTTTCTATTTACAACCTTTAATTTTTCTTATTATATCTTACTTTTCATTTTATACCCCTGTTATTTTCCACTTACGTTTTTTCTTTTTTTCCTTTTTGTAACTATGTCAAGTGTTTGTATCTTTTTTAGCCCTGACGAAGCCCTGCAACGTGGGACTAAAAATAGTATAATTATTTACTATTTGAGTTTTTTTGACCGCACCCGGACCATATTCCATTCATCTATACACACGGTCAATCAATAATCTTCCAGTATTTTTATATAACAATTACATTATTTCCTTCAACCACACACTGATTTCTTTGGCCTTACCTTCAATATTGATGTAATTTCTTTTTCAAAATCTTAAAATTGCAGGCTAATTGCCTTTGTCCCATCTTTAAAATAAATTAATCATTAAAATAATATCATAACATTATAAAATTTTGTTTTTAAATAGATTTCTTACTTACATAACTTTTTCTAAAAATTTATTTCTTAGATTTAAAACCTTTTTTACATAACACTTTTCTTCCTTCCTTCACTTATCATTTACAACTTAAAAACAGAACCTACCTTCAACAGGTTAGGACTCTGTTATCACCTTATCATATAACAATAATTTTTTTATCATTACATAACAATCATAACACAAACATTTTTTAATATATTTAAAATCCATAATTAATTTATTCTTATTTTATGTGTATTTTTCTTAAAGATACATATACCCCCCTTTTTAATTTTATTTTGAACATATTTATTCATCTATTCATACTTTTATTAGTGTATATTTATTCCATATATACATTTGTACAATTTAAGGATCTGAACATTTATTTATTTATCAACTTTTTTTGTATATAATAATTACATATTTATTTTGCTCAAAATTTCAGAATAATAGTGGTTTAGTCCCTTAGAATCTGATTTGAAATTGATGTAAAAAATATGGAAAAAGAACCCAAAAAACCAGCATTGGTTCAACATGTTGTTCAAAATAAGCATAAATTTGATTTTGAAAATGTCCAGGTCATTCATAAAGAAAATAATAATTTTAGAAGAAAGATATAAGAATCGATTTACATCTCAGAAAATATAAATTATACTGTCAATAATAAATAATACTGTAAAATAATGAATGTTAATTAAATGATATTAAAAATGTAAATTAATGATAAAAAAATTATTGTTATATGATAAGGTGATAACAGAGTCCTAACCTGTTGAAGGTAGGTTCTGTTTTTAAATTGTAAATGATAAGTGAAGGAAGGAAGAAAAGTGTTGTGTAAAAAGGTTTTAAATCTAAGAAAAAATTGTTTAGAAAAAGTTATGTAAGTAAGAAATCTATTTAAAAACAAAATTTTATAATGTTATTATATTACTTTAATGATTACTTTATTTTAAAGATGGGACAAAGGCAATTAGCCTGCAATTTTAAGATTTTGAAAAAGAAATGACATCAATATTGAAGGTAAGGCCAAAGAAATCATGGAAATAATGTAATTGTTATATAAAAATTTAAAAAAACTTTTTGTAGGTAGTATCCTTGATAATGGCCTGAGGGCCGAAACATTGGAAAAATTTTAAAGAATAAAAGTTGAGAGAAAAAAAGGATCGAAATTGTTTTTAAATTAAGAATAAACTAAACCACTCTCAAACAAGCATATATAAAATAATTAATGAGGTGTAGATAGTTGACCGTAGATTAATGCTTGAAGAAGATTGTCGGGGGGTGCGGTCAGCAAAGAACAACATAAATAAACAAAACCATATTTATTTATTTTATGCCGACATTTCGACCTGAGATTAGATAATCTTCTTACCTACATGATATTATATTTCATCTGTCACTGTTTTCAATTTACTACCATACAATTCCACAAATATCAATCAATAAAAATTTTGTACTATTCAATTATCAGTTATCATTTTTTATCATTTATGATTTAATTCAGTATTTTATATAATTATAAATTTGTTTGTATACTATTCCTTTTCAATTGTATGTTACTCTAAATGTTGTTATCTCTTTTGTTCTAGAGCCCTGATATAGACCTGAAACTCAGGTCGAAACGTCGGCATAAAATAAATAAATATGGTTTTGTTTATTTATGTTGTTCTTTGCTGACCGCACCCCCCGACAATCTTCTTCAAGCATAAAATAATTAATCTAGTAAAGATATTTTAATTTTGAGAATCAGTTCCTACTGATACTGAACAAGAATAATATTTATTTTCCATCCAAAACAAAACAGAAAATGGTACATTTATCAACCATCACCTATTACTTAATCAACATAACATATTTCTCCAAATCGCTCAATCTTTTTTCAATAAAAAGAATAAGTTGAAAACACGACAGATTCAGTTGTGATGGATAACTGATACGTCAATTACAAATAAATCTGAATATAGATAAAGATACCTTCCGCTGATCAAGTTGTGAATTATGTAGCAAAGCTGGCTTCATTGAATCATAAAGAGTTACCATAACACCAGATTCTTTAAGTTCAACAATTTTTGCTGTGTATATCCCTCCAAATTCTAATACAGGCTCTTTGCCAGAATTAACAATATTACTAATAAATTCTTTAGCTTCGAACATTGCGTCTTGATTTGGTGCAAATATAAGGTAGTTTCCTTCTTCCTCTTGAAAAGTAACCTAAATATCATATTATGTATCAGTTTTAATTATTAAAAACATTTTAAAGCAGAGAAATACAACTTACTTAGAGTAGTTTTAAGTTTAAACATTGTTTGATTTTTGAGTTGTTTTTTTTTGTTTTTTTTTTTATATATATGTATATAAATATACGTATATTTCTAATACTAGTTATTAATGGAATCATAATGAAAAAACATTTGTCAGATGAAAAAGTAGTAAACATTAAAACCTTACCTGAACTCCTGAGTTTACTAGCATACGTCTAATGTTAGCTCCACCAGGCCCAATAAATTTACTTCTCTTATTCGTTGGAATTTCAATTGTTTCCACAACAGGCCAACACTTTTTTTCAGTTCTATAAACAAACATAGTCTGCTAATATTTAATTATATATGTGTGTATATTTTAAAATATTTCAAATTTTGGGGGCAAGTATTTATTTGAGTTCTTAATAAAATATTTGATCAAAATCTGAAAACTAGAGTAAATTTACTACTAAATTGAAAGAACCTTAAATGCTTAGGGTGTATTAATACCTAGGTGTTAGCACTAACATCTAGGATTGTAATTGCTATAAAGTAAAAATTCACTTGGTGGTCTTTCTCATTGCTTTGAAATGATGCTTAGGATAAGGATAAGATTTGTGGTTTATACCTCCTATTCATTCAGGATCTTGGTTGGGAGAATAGCACGTATTTGGCATTAACATGAAATAAAGACATCCTACCCCCAATAAAGAATTGTTCTGAGCTGATGTTTAAGAAACTAAAGGAACAGGGAGACGCCAGTTTGTGGAAAGTTGTTTAATTGCAGTAGAAACCATTTTTGGCTTAACTCTGATTAGTAGGATCTAGCATGAAGTTTCTAGTTATTAATGTCAGTTATATCTGTTTCTCTGTTGGAATTTAAGTTCTTATAATAAGGAATTCAGCTGCAAAGGACTTCTTTTTTGCAGGTAGTGAAGACCAATGAATAGGGGTGTGTCTACCATAGATGGGCGGACATTCTCTGCCCAACAACTGAGTTCCTGCCAGGGGTGTCTGAAGGAGTTTTTATCTTGGAGAACGGGAGTGGTGGTAAAGAAGACCTATTAATTTTAACACTAATTTTTAGAATTATAAAAAACAGTTATTGGCCTTGTTCTTTAGGTGGGAGGATGTCGAAAATTCAACAGAGAATATAACATTATATAATTGTTTAAATTGAAAATTCTAAAAAAAAATTAAAAATTTTAAAAATTAAAAAAAAAAAAGATTTTTTACCAGTCTTTACTTAAACTGATAAGTAGTCTAGGCAGAGGGACACTAATAATGAATAATTAATATATTAAATATGGTACAATTTGATTTTTGTAGATCTTAAGACTTGTACAATTTACAAACCAAAGTTGTTAATCAAATATTTATCCTAAAAAAAATTGGATACCTATTTTGTAGTCAATTTATTATATTTCTCAGATTCTGAAACATAATTTTCCTAAGGATGATACAAGTTAATGAAAAAATTATGCAAAAATATGATTTTTAAATATATATCTACCTGTGTTTTGAAATAGCAGAATTCATAATTTCAATTATTTGGGACTTTGCATCATAACCAGCTTGAATAGCTTCCATTATAATTTTTAAAGGAACACCCGGAATTTTTATATCTGCTTGTAAGGCTGTAATACCCCTGTTAGTGCCAGCAATTTTAAAATCCATATCACCCATATAATCTTCAATACCCTTAAATAATACAAGAGTCAATTATATTTTTGTTGTTATATAATCATATCAGAGGTTAAAACATATTTATTGAGTCTGAGCACTTCAAGCAAGATTTTTTAAGAAAATGCCTCATCATATTAAATATTATTTTAGAAATCATGAAGAAGGGAGTAATTAGTTTAGTTAAGCATGAAGTTGAAATAATGTATTAAGTAGTTAGCAACATGGTTTTGTTTTTCCTCAAGAGTTTTACTTAAGCTTATCAATATTTATATATTAAGTCTGTAAACTTCAGAAACAATCAACAACTCACCAGAATGGTCAACAAAATTTAAGTGTCCATAAAATCATACATGTATCAATTGCTAACATTAAGCAAATCAAATGTTAATATAAATTGGTTTTGATTGAAAAAAGAGGTTTTAGTCAAGGAAATAAAAAAGTATAAATATTAAGATCAAAGTTCTAAGATTCAATTTTGTATTTAAGACACAATATAAACAGAAAGAAAGTTGATGTGATCTATTATTTTAGTATATTTCATTTCAGACTAAAAACAGATTAAAACACATTACTTTAATCTGTCATTAATTTAATGCCATGTTAGTAACTAATTAATTATTACATTAAAATAGAAAATAGATAAAAGAAATAATAAATTTATAAAGAGTAAAACTAACTCCATAAATTTTCATACCAAAATATCAGTCAAAATTTTGTAGTTATTAATATGCTTTGTATTAGTACCATCAAACTGAGTTACAAGGCCAATAGCGACACCAGCAACAGGGTTGGAAATTGGTACTCCAGCATCTAGTAAAGCTAAACTACCACCACAAACAGTTGCCATCGAAGAAGAACCTGAAATTTTTATTTGAAAGATTAAGTACAATGAAATCCATTCATAGCATTTACATTTTTGAAAATAACTAACCATTTGATTGTAAAACTTCAGAAGTTAACCTAATAGTAAATGGAAAATTTGGTGGTATAACTGATCTTAAAGCCTTTTCTGCAAGAGCACCATGTCCTACTTCACGTCGAACAGTTGTTCCAACTCTACCGATCTCTTTGGTAGCATAGGGAGGAAACTCATAATGCAAGAAAAAATTCTTTTCTTTCAAACCACTGCAGCAAAGAGAGGAAAATTCTAGAAACCATTTATAGTAAACAGAATTAAATGAAAGATTTAAAGTTAAGAAGACCTTTAAAAAAAATAAAATTCATGAAATAAAACTATGACATTTTTGTTTACGTGATTAATGCTGACACAGGATCCATTTGCAAAACTGAATTCAGAGAATCTAGAGCTATTGTACACAATACTTGAGTTTGTCCTCTTTGAAAAAATGCAGAGCCATGAAGAGGCTTAAATATATCAACATCACATTTGATATTTCTTAGCTGATCAAGTCGCCTACCATCACATCTAGGAAAAAAAATAATGAAATATGGTTTGAAAAACAAAATAGAAAGGATAATTCTTTAACCCTCTTCTTAGCACAAAGATATAGATGGAAATATTACTCATTGAATGTTTGCCAAAAGAATAGTTGTGCAAAACACTTATCTATAAAAAATGAAGCTACACATTTTTCTTCCAAATACTGTTAATTTCAACCAAAATAAAGAGAAAAATAACAAGCAAAAATTCATTTTGTTTTTTATTCACTGACTGCCAAGGAGATTAACTGGATAAAAGATTTGCTTAATTAATTTGTATCAATACCAGCATACCTTATCTATTAAAGAGAATATGAGAGATTATTACAGAATTTTACTTAATTACTTACAGAAGTTTGCAATTTAGAAATTGGATATCTCAGCATTGAAATCTTACATAAATTGTCAAGTATTATATCTTTGTATAAAAGATGAAATAAGATTCATTAACCAAAACATTTAAGAAAATAATTGTAAATTTAATTATTTAATTAATTGAAAAATGCCAAACAAATACATCTGCATATGATGTGATAGGCAGTCTCATCATACTTTCTGCAGAACCTGTAGATTGGTGATTCTAATAATTTGATATTACAGAGATGTTTGTTCAGCTGACTGTGTCCTGTATATAATCCTGTCACCCACCTTGAGGTAATCTTGTCCATGTGATATTATTTCTTTTTGTAAATGAACCTTTTAGGAACATCTTAGACTGCCCTTGTCTCCTGGTGTTCCTTCAAAACAGTCCAGATTTACCCTCAGCAATCGCTTTAATGTGTCTCTTTGCATAGCTAGGACTAACGCCTCATATGGGATTGGGTGTAAAGGAAACATTCTCAGATCCCTTTCTGGCGAGGCAATCTCCTCTCCCATTACCTTTAATGCTCATGTGACCAGGAACCCATTCAACCTGCACCTTGTAGGCGCTAAAGAGAGTTCAGATTAATATTGCACTCTTCCACCAATTCGGAGCAGGTTATATAATTATTCAGCACATAAATAGTTGCCTGACTATCAGTCAAAATAGTGATAAGTCTGCCCCTCCTACCCTCTTTTATAAAGTCCTGGGCACAGACATTCATTGCAAGCACTTCAGGCTGAAAGACTGAGGTGTGCCTTCCTAGCGATATGGAGATGCCCTCACTAGGGACGTCCATCCTCCATATGCTCAAGAGCCTCATTTCATCAGGGGTATAGCAATACCCCATTACGCGGTTTATGAGGGGTTGTCCCCTATATTTCTTGATCTGAAGATCAGAGTGCATAGCATCTTCATCAATCTTCCAGAACAAGTTACCATGTCCTTTATAAGATAAGGATTTGGATCTTGTTCCTAACTTTGTAAGCCTAAATGCAGAGCTAAGGGCTTGAGATTCAATCTCTATGTGTAGTGATATCAGATTCAAAAGAACCTCCATCGCAGCAGTAAGAGTGGTGCTCATCTTTGAAGTTTCCCAAGCCAAGCCGGAGATTTACCGGCCATAGCCTTATGCCATAAAAGAACACCATAAATCAGGAATAGACCATTAAGGAAGCTTACGAGCAATGTAACTAAAATCCATTTTGTAATGAACACAAATTGAGTCGGTAAATCTGTTTTAAAGTTGTAAATAACTTTTCAGAAAGCTTATGTCAAAAATGTATCAAGTGTTAAGAGCATTCTAAATTATAAAAATAAAGCCTTTGGACAATTATCTGCATATAGTTCATTTAAAAATAATAAATAGGATGTTAAATTATTAACTAAAAATAAATTTGGACTCTAACCAAGAAAAATAGAAGAGCTCTACTGGTTTGGGAGAGAAGAGTCCTGAGAAAGTTAGAAAGCCGTTAAAGAAGAGCACAGCTGGAGAATCAGAAGCAATGACGAGATAAAGGAATTGTATGGAGAGCCTGATATCCTCTGCGCTATTAAGAACAGACGGTTGGGACATGTAGAAAGGATGGAGTCCTGCAGGCAACCTAAAAGGATGCTAAATGATATACCAGGAGGAAACAGGAAAAGGGGCAGACCCAGGCGTCGGTGGCTGGATGATTTGGAAGGGATGGGAATTGAAAATTGGAGGAGTCTCGCTGGAGACCGCTAGGCATGGGAAAGAATGGTGGCAGAGGCCCAGGTCCTACAAGGACTGTAGTGAGTGAGTGAGTGAGTGAGTGAAATAGGATGTTAAAAGTTTTACTAGGACAAATAATCAAACAGAGTGTATGTATAAAATGGTAAAATTTATGCTAGAAAAAAATTTAAATTATGCCTAATGCTTTCAACTGAATGAGGAGACAAAAGAATATTTTTGTCATCTAAACTGTAAAATGATAATGTTTTCACTCTTTCAAAGTTTTTACTATTAAATTGTTTTAATTTTTACATATTTTTAAGGAACACAAAGACAATTTAAGTTACCTTTTTTATTAATTAATCGAGCTGGTTCCCTATTTATTAATTCATTAGTTTTTTTTTGCATAAAATAATTTGGATCTCGACTTCACACACAAGGCAAGGATGAGCTATGGATGGTGGTTTGGCTTTTTGGATTTTTAACAAGTTGAAAATCAATCCAAGTGCACATATCCATCTGAGCTTCCATGCCTATCTTTGAAGCCAACTTGTATTCGGTTTCAATAAAGGAAAATTTGAGTTCCACCAGACTAGGAGCTTTTAAATCACTTCATAGTTTATTTTCCAAGTTAATGTAGATGATAGTTTAAATTGATAAATGTGGAAATCAATCGATTTTAATTGTACATTTTGAAGATAGGAAATGCAATAAAAACAGGATATACTTGAGATAAAATAAAATTGTATATTTAAATTGAGCAGAGAAGAAAAAAGGTAGGTCATATAGAATGAAAACAAGCACAACTGAGGTAAATTTTAGGCATTGAAGACCAAAAAGTTTTATGCCTTTAAACAGGAATAAACAAACAAACTGAGGTAAATTGTGTTTAAAAGAAGTGAAATACTAACCTAATTAGTTAATTTTAAGCAGAATCATAAAAATACATTCTAATTTCAAAACTTTATCATATTTTTATGATATTATGATCGACCTAATTATTGCTATATATCAACATAATTCCAAATTTAAGAACGCTTTTTTTTTTTTAATTTAAAAATTGATTTCTTATTAGCAGCTTAATTTTTCCTCCGCAACATCTTTTTTCTGAAAAATATTACCAAAATAGGGGTCACCACAACATATCATCAATGTATATTTGGGGTGAACCTGAATTTGAGGAAATTAGTTTGTTTGATTTACTTTTTTTTTTTTTTTAAACCCTTTCCTTAAAAACTTTTTACAATTTATTACATTATTACGTGACAAGACATATTTTTCGAATTAGATTCAGTGCTCTTTTTCAGCAAGAGGGTAAATTTTAATTTTTATATATTACTTATTTGTATTTTTTAATGAGATGAAATAAAAAAATAACTTTATTCTGGGACATATGTCCCCTAAGAATAAATACATGGTTCATATAGTGAGATTTTTATCTGGTGAGTGTTTACAAATTTTCAGATAGTAGAATGAAATTACATTGGTATATTGGCTTTACTACTGTTTATAATGTTAATCAATACATGCCTATTAATTTGATTACAAAGATGTGGAGGTTTGGTTATTCAATAAATTAAGGAATAGGTGTTGTTTAAAAGAAAGAATGGATGAGGACTGGCGAATGGAGATGGAAAGAGAATTCCAGAGGGAGGTTGCACGTATGACAAAGGATTTGCTAAAGAAGGAGATTCTATAGGAGGGCATATATAAATCATTCGGATAGGATCTGGTGTTTAATGAGTGGATGGATGAACGAAGAGTGAGGAGATCTAGGATATAGGTAGGTTTTTTGATGTTAAGAACTTGGAATATAAAAACACCAAGGAGGTATTGCCTTCGGGAGGTTGGATAGAGTCACTTCAACTCGGAATACCAGCGGGAGACTTGAGAGCGCCTAGGGAACCCAAAGATGAATCTTACAAAGCAATTCATGAGTCTCTATTTTTTATTAGGGGAATATTTTTATGTTGGTTACATAGTGAGTTGAAAACATTATTTTTATCGCTGTTCTATTTTGGTTCACACAGCAACCTTAGCAAAAGTGTCTCCTTTTGTCATTTATAATGTGAATCTTGCTGAACAGTTTGGTTAATTATATGTATATATAGTTGACCATAAAGATTTAGATATAAGTAGATGGTCAGGGTAGTGGTCAAAAAAAGAACAAATAGTTTAAAACTATTTCAATGTCCAACGTTTCGCCCCACTTTGCAGGCCTTCATAAGGGCTGTTCAAAGCGAACTGTTGAACAGGACTGTTTAACCGTTCGCTTTGAACAGCCCTGATGAAGCCCTGCAAAGTTGGGCGAAACGTTGGACATAAAATAGTTTTAAACTATTTGTTCTTAGTTTGGTTAATTGTTCAAAAGAGATGAAAATCTTTAGGATAAATAAATTTATATTTATTTTCATTATTAATCCAATCATTTTGGTATGAATCCTCATTTCATCAAAAGCCTAACTTAGTGGCTTCAAAGCCAACAAAGTAAATCTTTGATCACTCAAGAAGAAAAAATATTTCTTTAAACCAGAGATATTTTAATAAGCATGCAAATATATGACATTCATTCTATGATACCATAAACTAATTCTAATGACAACTAGAAAATTAAAAGGAGAGCAGACTTATATTGCTTATGAAGAAAGTAATTCATTGTTCCCCAAAAGATTACGCCACTCCCTACTTCAATTGAGGAAGCAAAAGATTCCTTACTTCATTACTTTTTGTTTTAGCATTATTAGCTTGGTATTTATTCAATTTAATCACTATTCAATACAATAATGATTAAATTAAACAATTTTACTATATTTTTTTTGTTTCATGAGTATTTATTAATAACTGGTTAAATCACCATAATTTTTTTTTTTTATTTCTCAATTTAACTCCTAGGTTGGTATTTATTGTGATTGATATACCTAAAACGTACTGAGAATCTTGAAAATATTTTCAACCTCCACACATTTTCCACAAAATCCAACAATTAGATAATCTATTTTGCAACCAATTTTTGATCAATAACAAAGTCTGGTAAGTCAATTCATAAAAATTTTTATATTGATCAATAACAACTACTGCACTCAGTTTTAAAATAATTGACTTAGAAATAAAACAAACATACTGGACTATAAACAAGATAAATAAAAGAATGAAACAAATAATAAATAGTATACAATTTTACAATGATAAAAATAAGAAATCTGAGATCCAGATTAATAAATTGATCGATGAATACAATGAGAATGTTATGACTATAAAGAAAAACAAATTAAACATAAAGTTAAATTGCAAAATAAATAAACCCAAGATTAATAAAGTAATGATAAACAAAATAATTAGGAACGATAATTATACCAACAACTTAACATCTTTGAAGACTAATAATATAGAACAAATCTACACATTAAACAAAATTGAATCTGATAAATTAAACAATACTGAATCGTTAGAGAAATATAACAATTTACATAAAATTAAAAAGAGCCATTAACGAAACAAAGCTGGACATTCCAGAGAACATAAGGAACTTGTTATCATTAGGTGAAAACTTCAACTTTGATCCAGAGAAAAATGATAAAGAGATAACTAATATAATCATTGACCTCGAAAATATATTTGATAACATACAGACATCCGAGAATCACATTAATGCCACTAGAAATAAAATATGTTCCATAATAAGTAATCACTTGACAAATAACAAGAATAACAAAAAATCCATTTTAAACATACAAATAAATAGAGATCTCAAAGAACTAAACAATTTCTTAAAAAATAACAAAGACATAATTATAATTAGATCAGATAAAACAAAACAATTGACTATTTTATACAAAAAG